>NC_061114.1:17232151-17442424 GCF_002878395.1 Capsicum annuum | reverse complement strand
ATTGAAATGAGAAATTTGCAGAATAGTTGGTTGGGAGAGAGTTGAGAGAAGCTGTCGAGAGAGAGGAGAGAGTGGTTGAGTTGGATTGAAGAGGGGTGTGGGTTGGTTTGATTTGTATTTTTGAAAAGATTAGAAAGTTTTGAAAATATTAATCAAGTCCACAATTAACTTAATCAAGTTTCCTAATGATGTTTGACCCTTTAAGTTGGTCAATGTCACCAATCCTTCATTCAAGACTTAAAAGACACCTTTCCTTCAATTTTCTCATGTGTGTTTCATTCGCTTCAATCGTAGTTTTACTATATCACCTCAAATTAATTATTATAAGTCATTTAGGTATTAAAAAATTAATAATATTTTATATATAATAAAATAGATATAAATGATAAATCAATTCTTGATATTTTAAATTAATAGGACATCTTATATGAGACTTATTTAAAAAAATTCACAAGTATGTTTGCTCCATGATTTTACTATATTACCCCTAATTAATTATTGTAAGACATTTACATATAAGAAAATTAATAATATTTAATAAAAAAAGGTAAAATAGACATTTATGACATGTCTACTTCAGCTGCTTCAATCGTAACTTTACTATATCACTCCTAATTAATTATTATAAGTCATTTAGGTATTAAAAATTTAATAATATTTAATAAAAATAAAATTGACTTAAAATGATAAATTAATTCTTGATATTTAAAATTAACATGACATCTTATATGAGACTCATTTGAATTTTTTTCACAAATATTTTCTCATAGTAATTTTGCTATATCACTTTTAATTAGGTATTATAAGTCATTTAGGACATATCTACTTCGCTGCTTCAATCATAAAATTTGGCTGACTCTCGAATTTATTTCAGTGCTACTTAAGTTGGAATAGAAGAAAAAATATTATAAATCATAATAATTAAAAATTTAAATTATTTTAAGAATGTAATTGAATATCAATGCCACAAAAATTTGGATAAGGAAAGCAACATATATTATTTGAAAATTACATAAAATATATTATAAATTACAATAGCTAACAATTTAAAATATTTAAAAACATATTAAGAATCTAATTGATTATCTAAATTATATTTGTGTCACGTAAATTCAGGATAGTTTTGACATTTTATAATTCGCATGTTTTATTGTTTTAATTTAGTAATTTGTTGATCCAAATGATGTTTTCGAATTTAACGTGTTTTAAAAATTTAGTACTTTGTTTATTTCAATTTATTTTGGTAAAATATTATATATTTAAAAATTATGCAAAAAAATAATTATAAGTCATAACAATTAACATCTTATAATATTTTAAAAACATATAGTAAAAAATATGATTGACTTTTGAAATTCTAATAGTGTCACATAAGTTGCGATAAAGCAAGTAACATAAATTATTTGAAATTACATTAAAAGATACAAAAATCACAAAGATTAACAACTTAAAATATTTTAAAAAATATACTAGTAAAAAAATTTGATTGACTCACTCAATTCTAAAATTGGGACAAAGCGAGTAACATAAATTACTAAATTACATAAATGCTACTATAAATCACAATGATTAGCAACTTAAATTATTTAAAAATTTATATTAATAAAAATTTGATTGACACTCCAAATACTATTTGTGCTACATAAATTGAGATAATGTAAATAACATATGTTGGGCCCCTGTTGGCACGCGCTACAGTATCTAGTTGTACAAATAGAAGTCAAGGTTGCCTTAACTATTCGCGACATTAAAACAATTATCGAGAGCAGATTTGGCAGTTGGATAAACTCTATGGATCTATTTACAATATCCATGTTTTAACTCATGACCTACAGTATGTACATACTATTTCACATGCTCTATAGGTTGAAGTCATATGTTTAAAAACTATGTCCATGTTTTAACTCATGACCCTCAAGTGTTTATTGAAATGCCTAAAAAAGGATTTTGGGATGATGCTTACTTATTATGGTTTCAAATACTTTCATGTGTTCTTATTGATATTGCTATCGAGTTCTAGGGGTTATGAATACCCAAAAATTTAGCTATTTACAGAATTTTGTATTAGTAGAATGATTTCATATAAGCCATAAGCATTACCCTCAAAACAGTTAGTACGATCAGTTGTTAGTTATGTCAATATTAGTTTAGTTCAGGACTCAGCGTCTTTCAGTTGGGAGTAACACTTAGCACCAAGTGAGCGTAAGGATGGTGTCTCCCCCCTCAGTTAGGCATGAGGCACTAGTATCAGTCCCTAGGTTCCGTACACCATCATAGATTTTGAGGGGTCCTCTATCAGTTAGGCATGACACCCTCATCCTTCGGGACATCAGATTAGTGGATCCACACATTCAGTGTTAGTACTCGTGGAACTGTACTGATACCCTTCCAACTGGGGTTATAGGTTGGACCCTGATAAAATATTGGGGCATGTCGGTTATAGCTAGCTCCCATGATTTCATTTTAGTCTTCAGTGAAATTCAGTTCAGGTTTTTATTGACCATAGCATACAGTTATCAGTTATTCGGTCACTAGATTTTAGTGCTTTCAGTTTATTTACTATTTCAGCATCATAATATATTCTTGGTCATGCATTCTTAGATTTTTCAGTTTTTATGCCAGCCATGCATCAGTTATCTCGTTCTATTCATTCACGTGGTTATTATTCTTATACATGAGCTCATGCATATTAGCCTAACCTCATTTAGCATACCAGTAAATTCAAAGTACTGATCGTATACTTGTTTCTTTCACTATAATGTTTAATATCATAGGTTCAGACGCTCAGTTCCCTGACCGTGTGTAGACATACCAGACTATCACCTATAGTAATAGTGAGTCCTTATACTTTGAGGACATGGCTTATTCATTTCAGTTACCTTATTAGTTTAATACTTTATTTTAGTCGGATTTAGTTGGGGTTTTATCCCATCAACTCTATATTCAGTCAGTTTAGAGGTTTTCAGACTAGTACAGACAGTTAGTCAGTTTTCAATTGTTATTATCAGTTGTTCTATCAGTATTGCCAGTATGTTTTCGGACGTTTAAAACCATGATTCAGTATTGATATTTAGTTGTTAAAATCTTATGGCATTCTAGTTAAATTCTGCACCTGTTCCTTTGATATTCTATTTAGTGCTCATTACAGGTACCAACTCATTGGTTAGCTTGTGGTCCTTTAGGACTGTAAGCACCGTGTGACACCCAGGGTGTACTCTCGGGGAGTTACAAACTTAGTATCAGAGCCTAAGGTTCTAAAGTGTCCTAGGGAGTCTGAAAGTCGCGTTAGGTAGAGTCTTGTGCATGGGTGTGAAATGCGCCACCCTTATGGACAAGCAGCTACAAGACGTTGTAGGAAAAGTTTTCCTTCATTCAGTGTTTATGTCATATGAGTTAGCATGAGTACCAATTGTTCTAATTTAATTTCCTTTCTGTCTACAGAACATGCCCCCTAGAAAGATTAATGAAAGGGGAAACATAAACCTGGCAGCACCTCCGCCCATTCAGGAAGATCCCCTAAATAAGTATGTTTCTTATGCAGAGTTTAGAGATGCATTCACCACTCTAGCTCAATCTGTAGTAGCTCAAAATGCTCAGTCAGCTACTGTTCAGGCCAACCCAGTGGCCAATACTACCGCAGCTAGGATTCAGGACTTTACCTGAATGAATCCTCCTATATTTTCTGGATCTAAGTCTGAAGAGGATCCATAGGAATTTCTCGTCATGTTGCAGAAGGTAATAAACATTATAGGTGTGACTGTAGTGAGAGTGCTGAATTGAATACTTACCAGTTGTAGGATATATCTCACACCTAGTTTAAGCAGTGAAAAAGGGATAGAGGCGGAGATACAGGGCTCATAGAATGGGAGGATTTTGCTATAGCCTTCTTAGATTGATTCTTCCCTTTGGAGCTGAGAAAAGCTAAGGTGTTAGAGTTTATTAACCTAAAGTAGGGTAACATGAGTGTGAAAGAGTATTATCTTAAGTTTACTCAACTAGCCAGGTATGCTCCCCATATGGTGGATGATAATAGGTCTACGATGATCAAATTTGTGTCTGGGTATCTGATAGTATGGTCAAGGAATGTAGGACCGCAATGTTTATTAAGGGGATGGACTTATCTAGGTTGATGGTCCACGCTCAATAGATTGAGCTGGAGAATATTAAGAAAAAAATAAGAAGAATAAAAGGGCTAGGACAGGCAACTTTAATTTTACTCAACAAAGGTCGAAGGGTGGTAACCATCCTTAATTTTATCAGAAACTCCAGTTCTTGATTCGTCTTTAGCTAGTGCTCTAGTGCCAAAGTTCAAAAATGACCATTGGGATAGGACGCCAGAATCTAAGACTCAAGGTAGTGTGAACAGTGGTCAGACTAATCCCTTCTACCAGAAGTATGGTAGGAATCATTAAGGGGTATGCGGGGCTGATAGCGACATATATTTTGGATATGGCAAGCCAGTCCACAGGTTGATGGAGTGTCCGACAGGTATGTGGAAAGGTAGGCATGATCTCCAATAGGGTCAGACTAACTCCTCAGCAGTGCCAACAGGTTACCCGACTCAGCAGGACACCACTTTTAGTGCCACCAATGGTCAGCGCCAGAATAGATTGTGTGGACTCCAGTCCCGTCCTGATCAAGAAAGTTCTCCTGATGTTGTTACGGGTATGTTACAGGACTTTTATTTAGGTGTTTATGTTTTTTTAGACCCCAAGGCTTCTTTTTCTTTTGTAACCTCCTATATAGTTGTGAATTTTGGTGTCAGTCTTGAGACTTTAGAAGAACCCTTCTCACTGTCTACCCCGATAGGTTTCTCTATTATAGCCAGGTAGGTATACAGGAACTGTCCGATCATAATATTCTAAAAAGTCACATTAGTTAATCTTGTGGAGTTAGAGATGACTGACTTTGATGTAATTCTCTATATGGATTGGCTCCACTCATACTATGCTTCAGTTGATTGTAGAAACAGAGTCGTTCATTTTTAATTTCTGAAGGAACCATTCCTTGAATGGAGGGGTAGTACTTCAGCATTTAGGGGTCAACTTATTTTGCACCTTAGAGCGAGAAAGATGATATCTAAAGGGTGTGTTTACCATCTTGTTCAAGTCAAAAACTCTAGTTCGGAGACTCCCAGTCTTAAGTCAGTTTCAGTAGTAAGGGAATTTCTTGACGTGTTCCCTGATGATCTTCCTAGAGTTCCTCCTGAAAGGGAAATTAACTTCAAAATAGACCTACTTCTAGATACCCAGCCTCTCTCTATTTCTCCATACATAATGGCTCCAACTAAACTCAAAGAGTTGAAAGAACAATTAAGAGACATCCTAGATAAGGGGTTCATTAGGCCTAGTATTTCCCTATGGGGCACTCCAATCTTTTTTATGGGAAAGAAAGACACATTATGGGGCGCTCTAGTTTTTTTTATGGGAAATAAAGACAATTCTTTCTGAATATACATCAATTACTGCCAGTTGAACAAAGTCGCAATCAAGAATAAGTATCCACTCCTCAAAATTGATGACTTATTCGACCAACTTCAGGGTGTCAGTTATTTTTCTAAGATAGACGTCAGATCTGGCTATCACCTGCTCAGATTCAGAGAATGTGACATTCTAAAAATAGCTTTCAAAACCCAATATGGTCACTTTGAATTTCTAGTCATGTCTTTTGGTCTGACAAATGCCCCAGCAGCTTTCATGGATTTGATGAACCGAGTGTTCAAATGGTACTTAGACATGTTCATCATAGTATTCATAGATGATATCCTTGCCTATTTTCGTAATGAAAATGATCATGCGTACCACCTCAGAGTAGTATTGTAAACCCTTAGAGCCTTTCAGTTATTCACTAAATTCAGTAAGTGTGGGTTTTGGCTAAGATCAGTAGCTTTTCTAGGCTATATTTTTTTTGATGATGGCATTAGAGTTGACCCTCGAAAGGCTGAAGCAGTGAGAAATAAGCGTAGACCTATCTCTTCCTCAAATATCAGGAGTTTCTTGGGATTGGTTAGCTATTACAGATGGTTTGTTAAAGGGTTTTTTTCTATTGCATCCCCCATGTACAGATTGACTTAGAAAAAAGTCAAGTTTTAGTTGTCAGATTCTTGTGAGAAGAGTTTTTAGGAGTTAAAGACTCAACTCACCTCAGCTCCAGTTTTGACATTGCCAGATGGTTCAGATGGTTTGTTATTTACTGTAATGCTTTTAGGGTTGATTTGGGGTGTGTTCTGATACAGAGAGTTAAGGTCATAGCCTATGCCTCTAGAGATCTTAACCCCCCCGAGAAGAATTATCCTACTCAAGATCTTGAGTTAACAACTGTTATGTTTGCCTTAAAAGTTTAGGCATTATCTTTATAGGGTGCATGTTGATGTGTTCATGGATCACAAGAGTTTGCAGTATGTGTTTTATTAAATTGAGTTAGATCTTCGCCAGAGAAGGTGGTTAGAATTATTGAAATATTATGAATAAGTATTTTGTATCACCTGGGCAATGCTAATGTAGTGGCAGATGCCCTTAGTAGATTATCTATGGGTAGTGTGGCTCATGTTGAGAATGATAAGAATAATTTATTTCAGGAGGTTCATCAATTGGTTAGATTAGGCGTTCATTTGGTTGACTCAACTGAGGGTAGTGTATGGGTTCAAAATAGTTCAGAATCTTCTTTGGTTGCCGAAGTAAAAGAAAGGCAAGATAGGGATCCCAGTTTAGTTAAGTTGAAGAAGTCAGTTAGGGATTAGAAAGTAGAGGGTTTCTCCTCAGGAGAGATTATTGCGTTT
This sequence comes from Capsicum annuum, assembly GCF_002878395.1. Classification (NCBI taxonomy): domain Eukaryota; kingdom Viridiplantae; phylum Streptophyta; class Magnoliopsida; order Solanales; family Solanaceae; genus Capsicum; species Capsicum annuum. The sequence goes on along the minus strand of NC_061114.1, from coordinate 17,435,646 downwards.
CCAGGGTAGACTATGTGTGCCATGTGTAGATGACCTGAGGCCATGGATTCTTGTTGAAGTGCATGGTGCACCTTATTCTACTCATCCAGGGTCCACTAAGATGTACCACAATTTGCAGGAATCTATTGGTAGAGTGGGATAAAGGGGGACATTTCAGAGTTTGTAGCTAAGTGCTCTACTTGTCAGCAAGTTAAAATTGAACACCAAAAGTCTAGTGGTTCTATGTAGGAGTTCATTACTCCTACTTGGAAGTGGGAGGAAGTGAAACTGGACTTTGAGATGAATTTGCCTCGTACTCGTTATCAGCATGATTCGATTTGGGTCATTGTGGATAGGATGACCAAATTATCCTATTTCTTGGCAGTCCATACTTCTTATTCAGTTGAGGATTATGCCAAGCTCTATAATATAGAGTTGATTAGATTGCATGGAGTCTCCTTGTCCATCATTTCAGATATAAGTACTCAGTTTACCTCTCATTTTTGAAAGATTTTCCAGAATGGTCTTGGTACCCAAGTTCATCTCAGTACTACATCCTTTCACCTTCAAAAAGATGGTCAGGCAGAGTGGACTATTCAAACCTTAGAAGACATGTTGAGAGCTTGTGTTATTGACTTTAAGGGCAGTTGGGATGATCAGTTGCCATTGATTGAGTTTTCCTATAATAACAGTTATTATTCCAGTATTCAGATGGATCCATAAGAGACTCTTCATGGTAGGACGTGTAGATTTCCTCTCAGTTGGTTTGAGGTAGGTAAGATCGCATTTATAGGGCCAAATTTGGTATTTAATGCATTAGAGAAAGTTTAGTTAATCGAGGAGAGGCTTAAGACAGCCCAAAGCCGACAGAAATCATACGCAGATGTGAGGAGAAGAGATTTAGAGTTTAAGGTTTATGACTTAGTCTATTTGAGTATCTCTCCTATGAAGGGAGTTAAGAGGTTTAGCAAGAAAGGGAAGCTTAGTCCCAGATATGTTGGTCTTTACAAGATCTTGAGCCATTTTGGAAAAGTTGCTTATGAACTTGAGTTGCCCACAGATTTGGCTTTAGTGAATCTAGTGTTCCATGTTTCTTTATTAAAGAAGTGTGTTGGTGATCCAGCTGTAGTTGTTCCCTTGGGAAGTGCAGATGTTCACGATAGGCTTTCTTACGAAGAGATCCCAGTTGAGATCCTAGATCATCAAATTTAGAGACTTTGGAACAAAGAAGTTTCCTTGGTCAAAGTTTTATGGCGGAATTAGTTTGTTGAGGGAGCCATTTGGGAAGCAAAAGCAGATATACGAACCAAGTATCCTTACCTTTTCTCCACAAACTCAGATTTAACTCAAGGTAACAGTTTTTCCCTTAGCTTATCTCTTTTCCATTATCAGTTCCAGCCATATGATCATATTTATGTCATTGTATACATTCACGAACCAGTTTAGTTAGTCACCATGTTTAGACTCAGTCATGAAATCATGTTTTAGTTGTGCATATTCAGCATGTAATCTCAGTTCCCTTAGTATTCTCAGCTTAATCAGCCTTATTTAAGGACAAATGTTCCCAAGGGGTAGATATTGTAATACCCCGTATTAGTCTTAGATCAGTTCATCCTTAAAAGCATGTTCAAGGGTCTTAGAACTTGAAAATCTAGCTAAGTGTTGGGGACTTGGCTTTATTTTTTGACTCTTAAATTTAATGATTTTAAAAGTGACCTTCCTAACCCCGAGACGTAAGTTTTAAAGTTGATTCATGTTCAAGGGTATAAGTAGCATGTATCAGGTGAGTTTCAGATTTTTCGTATGAGGTTTAAGGCTTGTTTGGGAGTTCAAAATATCAAGTCAGCGCGACAAGGCTGTGATACATCGCCCATCGCATTGGTAAGGTTAACGCGATGCGATACCTATCGCATCGATTGAGTGACGTGACGCGTCGCTTATCGCGTCTCTGGGCATGTTTCAGCTTAATTTATTCCTTATCCAAGAGGGTATTTCAATCTCTTCCCCTCTTTTTAACACGAGATTTAGGTCTCAAAACAACATTTTTGCCTCATAATTCATATTCCACTATAAATTTGAAACATTCTCTCTCAAGAACAAACCCTAGCCCCTTCAACCTTTAAGATCAATTCTCAAGAAATCCATCAAGAATTCTTTAATTAAGGTATGTTAGATGTTTACCCATGGGTACATTTAACCCTTGGAGTCCAAGCACCCAAATTTCAAGTTTAAAAGTATGATCTTTACATGTTTATATGAATTATGTCCATGAACTTCCATAAATTTCAATTTTATATCATGTTTACATGTGTCATTGTTGGAATTAGCCTTTGATCCATTTGAAGGATGCTATTTGCATAATAAATCCTTAACCCATGATTTTAGTATTGAAACTATGTTGAAATCACATGTTTAAAAACTATCTCCATGTTTAAACTCATGACCCTCAAGTGTTTGTTGAAATGCCTAAATAAGGATTTTGGGATGATGCTTACTTATAATAGTTTCAAATGCTCTCATGTGTTTTTATTGATATTGCTATCGAGTTCTAGGGGTTATGAATACCCAAAAATTTAGCTGTTTACATAATTCAGTATTAGTAGAATGATTTCATATAAGCCATAAATATTACCCTCAAAATAGTTAGTACGATCAGTTGTTGGTTCAGTCAATATTAGTTCAGTTCAGGACTCTGTGTCTTTCAGCTAGGAGTAATATTTAGCACCGAGTGAGTGTAGTGATGGTGTCTCCTACCTTAGTTAGGCATGAGGCACTAGTATCAGTCCCTAGGTTCCAGACCTAAGATTCCACCATAGATTTTGTGGGGTCCTCCATCAGTTAGGCATGACACCCTCGTCCTTTAGGACATCAGATTAGTGGATCCACACAGTCAGTGTTAGTACCCGTGGCACAGTACTGACACCCTTCCGACTAGAGTTACAGGTTGGACCCTTATAATATATTGGGGCATGTCGGTTATAGCTAGCTCCTATAATTTCATTTTAGTCTTCAGTGAAATTCAGTTCAGGTTTGTATTGACCATAGTATACAGTTATCAGTAATTCGGTCACCAGATTTTAGTTCTTTCAGTTTATATACTATTTCAGTATCATTTTATATGCTTGATCATGTATTCTCAGATTTTATAGTTTTTATGCCAGCCATGCATCAGTTATCTCGTGCTATTTATTCACCCATTTATTATTCTTGTACAAGAGCCCATGCATATTAGCCTAACCTCATTTAGCATACTGGTACATTCAAAGTACTGATTGCATACTCCTTTCTTGCGCTATGATATTTAATATCATAGGCTCGGACGCTCAATTCCCTAACCGTGTGTAGACATACCAGACTATCAGCTATAGCAGTGGTGAGTCCTCATACTTTGAGGAAATGGCTTATTTATTTCAGTTACCTTATTAGTTCATTACTTTATTTTAGTTGGATTTAGTTGGGGGTTTGTCCCATCAACTCCACATTCAGTCAGTTTAGAGGCTTTCAGACTAGTACAAATAGTTAGTAGGTTTTTAGTTGTTATTTCAGTTGTTCTATCAGTGTTACTAGAATGTTTTCAGACGTTTACAACCATGACTCAATATTGATTTTCAGTTGTTAAAACCTTATGGAAATCTAGTTAAATCCCGCACGTGTTCCTTTGATATTTTATTTAGTACTCACAACAGGTACCTGCTCATGAGTTAGCTTGTGATCCTTTGGGGCTGTAAGCACCGTGTGGCGCCCAAGGTGTACTCTTAGGGCATTACACATGAATCGAGGCATCTTTTGAAAATAGTCTCTCTACCTTCAGAAGGTCGAGTAAGGTCTATGTACACACCACCCTCCCCAAACCTCGTACCTGTTGGATTACACCGAGCATATTAGTTACTGTTATGTGTTGTTTTTACCTTTGTACATAACTTGTATGTTGCTTGGACTCTTTAAAAATATCAACGGGTGCATGTCGAATTCTCCAAAAATAGTATATTTTTTGAGATTTCGACACAGATGCATCATTGAAAGATTAGGTATTGCTAATACTCGCAATCTGAACCCTTTCACATAATGTGTGACGAAGGAAGTATACACGGTTCTCAAGGTAATAGTGTGTTAACTGTAAATTTTATTTCAAAAAACTTGAAGGACTTTTGTTTGACTTTAAATCGAAAATTATGGTATTTCTAATACTCGTAATACAAACCCTTTCGCATAAAATAGTCATATTATCAACCAAGGGTTTTAATGTTTCGATTTGATGATTATTTTCAATAAGTTATATCATATTAGTTTTCGAATACTTTGCTTGTATAATCTAAAAATTAACCTTTTCGAGACTGTTCTAATTATAGTATGGGTACGATTTGATTAATTTAATTCATTTTAAACATCACCTAAGAGTTGCGCTTCTATTAAATATATATCTAATTCGTTCGTTCATAACAAATTTAATATACAACATAAAGTATGGAATTAATTATTTTTTTCTAGAAAATTATTGGTAAGTATTTTGAAATAAGAAGCAACAATTTCAAATGTTGGTATATGTTAAAAGGTGATGTGATATTTCAAAATTTTGTTAAAAAGAACTTTAAAATGTTACATTTAAAAGGATTCTTTTAATAATGAATGTGTTATTATTTGTTAACCATAAAGAATTTGAATTATCAGATGGATTTTCTTTCATTTTAATACTATAATATTTTTGGGTATTTTAAATTTTTTAGTACTTCATAATTTTTTATAATTATATCAAATAAAGAAAATGTCTTTCAGCAAATATTTTTACAAGATTTTTATGGGTTAATTGGGCTACATATAATATAGAAAAAATTACACAAAACCACAAATCTAAGAGACCTTATTACCCAAAATCACTTATCTTTTAAACAATTACTTAAAATCTCGGATTTAATATTTTACTCTTGATACATATGAACAAAACATCCATCCTACTTTTACCCCACAATTAATGCTTGCAATCCCCTTTTTGCTTCTCCAAAATTTTCATCCACTAAAATCTCTCTCAAATTATATCATCAATTGAGACAACTTTCATCTCCATTACTGCAACTTCTTCACCAATTTCATTATTTTTGTAATCTTTTTATCAACTTTTCTTTTATCATTTTTTTCAACTTTTAAGTCAATACCCAAAAATAAAAAGAAGAGAAATTGAACAATTAGTTGTTAGATTTCCGGCGAGAACGATCAAAGTAGCGGTGGTGGTTAGGACAAACGACGGGAGGGGTGGGGTAGTCAAGGTGGTGGTGATGGTGCGGACCAACGATGGAGAGGGTGGTGGTAGTAAATTATATGTGTCAATCTTAAGTATCAAGACATACATATGTATTTAATACATATATAGATACATATCAATAATTTGTGTACACTTTTCATAATTTTAAGGATGATGCACATGTTTTTTGGTCATTTGATGATTTCACCATCCTCATTCAGTTTGAATATTTTTCAACTGATACATATGGTATTTTATTTAATTTCTTGATTCATTTTATACGTGCACCATTGATATAGTTTATCCCGTGAGAAACGACACGTATAACACTGATATAATAGTATAAAAAATATGTATTGGTGTTGTTAATCAGTTATCAAAAATATATACATTACCAATATGATACATTTATTGTTGGAATACTGTGATACATATGACAGATACTTTGTGATAATGATTATATTTTTGATTTACTTATAAATGTTTGATACATTTAACATATGTTTGACATATGTAAACTATTTATTTTTGTGTGAGATTGAATTTTTAATGGGTGTTGAGTAATTTTATCAAATATATCATTATAATACATCTGAAATTAGATGTATTTATACCACAATTTGCTCCTAATTTTACTCCCTATAATAATTGAAAATTTGTTACTTCCTTATTAAATTGAAAAAACTACAAGAAGTAGCATACTTAAGACTTAAATTATGAAAAATAACAAAACTTTAATGAAATTACATTGTGTTGCAAACATAGTATTATTTTAAGTGTGGTCCCCCACTTACTGCCTTTGAGAGGTAATCGTGTATAAGGTTTCCTTTTTCATGCCACTTCTCTTTCTATTTCCTTTAATTGATTTTTACTTTACCTTTTATTGTTTGAAATCTTTTAGATTCTTCTTTCAATTTTTTTCCTTTCTCATAAATTACTCTTATTTAAATTAGTAGATTCCTTTTCCAAATCAAACTCAATTATGAAGATTATTATCTTCATGATATTCAAAATTTCAAAATATTACTCTCTTATATCTCTAACTTTTTTTTGCTAGTTTTTTATTTATTTTTTTAATTTTAATTTCTTTTTCCTTTTTTTCCACTTTATTTTCTTTCTTCTACTTCTCTTTTTTTCCTTTTTTTTGTTTTTTCTTTTGTTTTTACACTTCTATTTCTAGTTTCTATTTCTCTTTCTTTTTTTTTTTTTTTTTTTTTTTTTTTTTTTTTTAGATTTTTTTTTTCCGTTTTTGTCTTTTTCTTTCTTTTTCTTTTTTTTAATCTTCTATCTCTATTTTTTATTTTTAAAAGACAAATATCTATATCACATATATGTATTCAAAAAAATATACAAAATAAATTGACATACAGATCTGCATATGTATTTATGGTAAAAACATACATATAGATCTACATATGTATTTACAGAAATTCATATCTGAATCACATGTATATATAAACATATAGGATATGTATCATTTATTTTTTGATTACCTATATGTATATGTATATAATTGTCCTTTTTGTTATAGGGATTTTGTGTCTTATATGTTTATATATACATATGAGTAAGATATGTATTTTTGTAAATACATATGCAGATACATATGTATGTTTTGTACTGTAAATACATATCCAGATCTATACGGCTATGTATTTTATATATTTTTTGAATACGTGTATGTGATATACATATTTGTATTTTCAAAATAAAAGTTATAAATAAAAGAGAAAAAAAAATTAAAAAAATAGAAAAACAAAAAAAGAGAAGTAAAAGAGAAAAAAATTGAGTTTGAGCAACTTGAAAAATTGATTTTGATCACTATATTGTTCGATCAATTCAACTTACTGTTGCATTACTTTTTTTTCAAAATTCTTTTACAAAATATTCAAAAATAATTTAATGAAATAAATTGTTAAATTGTATAATGTAACGAAAAAGTGATTTTGATCACTCTAACGAAAAATCGTTAATGGCTCGAAATATTCAAAAACCATTTAACAAAAAAATCAATTTTGATCACTATATTTGAACAAAACATCAGTAATGGCTCAAAAAAATTTGAATGAAATAATAGTAGTGGTTCAAAACAAAGTTCAGAACGAAATTTTTTTGATCGATTTCAAACAACTAATGAAATTCATATAAGAAAATAATATTACGATTAAATACCTTGAATAAAAGTAATGGTTTGATTAGAATTTTTGAAGGTATTGAACAGAAGAAGTTTCAGTTGAATATGATTTTTTTTTGGATGAAAACGATAATGTGAAATTGAAATTTGAATTTTGATTTCAGTTGGTAACAAATAACGAAAATAATGTTAATTAAGAGGTTTTAATGAAAAAAGAATCTCCACATTTAATTAATGGCTAATTATACCATATTTAAATCAACTGATTTGAGTTAAATATGGACAGTAAAATGATTTGTATATGTATTTTTATAGCAACAGTTTGTTTAAATACAAAATACAAGTTGCTAATTTAAGTAATTATGAAAGTTTTGTTATGAATCTCATCATTATGATCTTAAGTATGCTATTTATGAATTTTACCCTTTAACTAACCACCAAATTACAAATGTATCACAATACATATGTATCAAGGAGCTTTGGGCTGTAGGTGACAAAAGAGTTTTAAAATGAGGTGTAGGTGAAACAATTCTTAATTATTGAGTGGAGGTGACAATTACTTTATTATGGATTAAGAAAGTTGGGGGAGTTTGAAAATAGCCCAAAAGTTTTTTAATTTACACTTTGATCCAAATTTTAGTTAATATAATAGGAAACGAAGGAAAAAGTGTGTTTCTCTCATTTCTCATCCGTTATTGTTTTCTCTCTCTTCACGATTATTGTTGTTCATTGTTATTGTTGCTTTATTCATCATCTTCTGCTTTATTATCATCATCTTATACTTCATTACCATCTTCATTTTCTTCTTGTCGACCATTGTTGTTGTTGTTGTTGTTGTTACCGCTACTGCTGCTATCTGACCAATTTCTTAGGTCAAATATTTGTTTCCTACATGACTTTCCACTTTGGCATTACTTCATAGGTGACTTTGGTAAGTAAAATTATGATTTTTATTCCAATTTGTCATCTGGGTACATAGTTAGTGCTGTTTTTTTTTCAACAATGGATAGAACTCGATCATGAATCCAACATAAGTGCCCACAATTTAAACAGATCACTCATCTGGTGCATCCGATGAATAATCTGTTGCAACGGAAGACTCATATGTTAGATTTATGTTTATTCTTCTATAGTGCCTGTAACATGAATCTAACAAACGGGTAATATGTTGCAATAGAATACTTATCTGTTGTAGCAGACTAGTTATATGTTGTAACAGACTAGTTATCTGTTGAATCAGACTGATTATCTATTGCATCAGACTAGTTATCTATTGCATCAGATTGATTATCTGTTGCATCAGACTGCTTATCTGTTGCAACAGATGATTAATCTGTTTGGAACAATACAAATTAGCCCCTGCCACAAACCCAACAAATAACCAATATGTTTCAACTCTTGCTACTGCTACTGGATTCAAAATTATTCCTTACGTCCAATCATCGACATATTTGTTGAGAAGATAATAGACAAAATAAAAATTAAATATGAATTAAACCGTTAAAGTTGATCAAACATATTCCTTACGTCCAATCGTCGACATGTTTGTTAAGAAGATAATAGATAGAATGAAAATTAAATACTCCCTCTGTCTCAAATTACCCGTCCCAAATTTCCTAATTTGATTTATCCTTTTACTTATCTTTTTCTATTAATCAAGAAGAGATTCTTTTTTTCATGTTTTACCCTTTGCATTAATTATTTTTTCTTCAAATTAAAATATAAACATCATTTAATAGGGATATTATGGTAAACTAGGCATGTTATTAATTATTTTTCTTAATCAATGTGCCATCTCAATTTGGGATGGGTAATTTGAGATAGAGGTAGCATGAATTAAAACATCAATGCCGTGCAAAAGACTAGTTATCTGTTGAAACAGACTAGTTATCTGTTGTATCAGACTGCTTATCTGTTGCAACATATGAGTAATTTGTTTGGAACAACACAAATCAGTCTCTGCCACAAACCCAACAGATAACCAATATGTTTCAACTCTTGCTATTGCTACTAGATTCAAAATTATTCCTTACGTCCAATCGTCGACATGTTTGTTGAGAAGATAATAGACAAAATGAAAATTAAATATGAATTGAAACGTCAAAGTTAATCAAACATAATTTTTTTATTAAACAAAAATAAATAAAAATACACATACATAGACTAAAAGAAAAAAATTATCTAATTATTATTGTTATTATTATTATTATTATTATTATTATTATTATTGCCAGCCAGTCAATCTTTAACCGATAGCAGCAAAGCGCTCCTCAGCCTGCGGATCTCACACAGCAGTCTTGCTCTAACTGCTCCCAGTTCCCTTTGCAGGTCACGAACCTGCATCCGAAGTTCATTCATGGCATTTTTCAGAAAAGCAACGTCCCACACTAGATCAGCCATACCTAAAACACCTATGAATTGATAAAAAATGTAAAAACAAAAGTAAAGAAAAGAATATCCGGATGTAATACAACGTATACAACAAATGGGCAAGAAAAAAACTTACCTGAGTCAGGGAAGAGAAAGTGGTGGAAGGTGTAATATGAAAGACAAGATGCAATAAATAAATAGAGTGTAGTTGAATGAACGATTGAATAAGAAGGAATCTATTTATAAAGGATTGAATTTAAATGGGTGACAAAAAGGTGTGACTGTTAACCTCCATTTATTAATTATATTTTTGATTACTGTGAAAAGTTATGACTTAATTAAATTAAGAAATATTGCGATAAGTCATGAATTTTCAGATTATTATTATTAATTAGTTCTTTTCAAGAACCGTTTTTATTGAGTTGTGACAACAAATTCTATATCTGTTGCATCAGATAACTCATCAGTGACAACATATATATCATATGTTGCAACAAATATAAAACCTATTGCATCAGATAATCTATCTGTTGCAACATATAATCTAACTGTTCACCTTCATTTATTAATTACATTTTTGATTACTGTGAAAAGTTATGACTTAATTAAATTAAGAAATATTGTGATAAGTCATGACTTTTTAGATTATTATTATTAATTAGTTCTTCCCAAGAACCATTTTTATTGAGTTGTGACAATAGATTCTATATCTGTTGCAATAGATAACTCATTGTGACAACAGATATATCATTTATTGCAACAAATAGAAAACATGTTTTATCAGTGTAAGACCCCGCTGAATCCTAAACATTTGAGTCCTTTAAAGCATGCCAAAAGGGGTCCCAAACTTAGAAAATTTCAGTGAAGTGTTAGGACTTAATCATTTCTAAAGCCCTCAAACTTTAAGGAATTTATTTACGACCTTACCAACCTTAGAAAGTTAGTTTCTAAGTTGATTCATGATCGAGGGAGTCAATAGTTTATCTCGGGTGAGTTTCAAAATTTTCAGACAAGCATAAGGGCGTGTTTAAAACTCCAAAATAGGGGATCAGGGAAATTAGCCTGCGGCGCCTTGCCCAGAGCGGTGCTCCATAGCCCACGACACCCTGGCCAGTCCGGTCCGGGTAAATTCTTCAGTTTTGTTCTACATTTTAAAGGGAAAATGGGTAATTTTCCCTTCACCCAATAGCTTCATAACACGGGATTAAAGCCCCAAATAACATAATTGCTCATCCTTTTCACAAAATCCTCTCAAGAACAAGCCCTAGCTTCATCAAGTTCAAGAATCAAGGGTTTTCTTCCACCCTTGGAGTTCAAGAATCTCTTTTAAACAACAAGTTTATTGTTTTTATGAATTCCATGATTGAACTAGGTTGTATTGATATTCATGATAATTTTTTGGGTTTCAACCAATGATATAATTGCAAATTAATGAAATTGAATAGCATGTGTGATGGATGTGTGATTATCTTGATAAACTCTTGAATTTATAAGTTAGTATTGTATCCATGATGTTCATGTGTTGACTAATATTATGTGAAATAATCATGCTCCCCAAGTGTTTGATAAAATGCCTATGTGGATTGAATTGGGAAATCATGACATGTTATTTTGTGTTCCCATTCATGTACAAGTTCATGTATGTTAAGTGTTTGCCCAAAAGTCAAAGTGAATGTATTGTGAACAAGTATATATTATTATGCTTTCACGACTATGCCATGTTTTACTTTCAATGTTATCGAGTCCTGTGAGTATTCAATACCCAAAAATCTAGCTGTTGACCTAAAGCTATAGTAGTTACAGAATAGTCTCACTAATAACATGATTAGTAGTATCCAGTCAGTACAGAACTCAGTTAAACTCTGCGAACTTAGTCCATCAGTTAGTTAACATGATTAGTAACAGTTCAGTCTAGCCTAGTACAATTTAGCAATTAGTTCAGTGTCTAATAAGTTAGGAGTAGGATTCAGCGTCGAGGAAACCCAAGGATGGGGACTCACCTGCCAGTAGAGGGTGTAATCCTTAGAAGCAGTCCTTGCATTCCAGAACTACGTAGCTAGCATAGGTTGAGACATCAACCTTCCAGTTGAGGGTTGATGAGGTGTCTTACCTGCCAGTTGAGGGTACCACCATTCTCATTCAGGGCACCTGCCAGACGAGGGTGACTCAATAACTTGTCTTTACCCGTGGCACGGTACTGACACCCTTCCAACTGGGGTTACAGGTTGGGCCCTAAATTAGTTCAGAGAGGGGTATGTCGGTTAGATGATTACCTCCTATAGTTTTAGTTTCAGTCTCAGGATGATTACCTCCTATAGTTTCAATTTCAGTCTCAGTATAGAACTCAGTTCAGTTCTACAGCACCAGGACTGTCAGAAATAGTCACCCAGCTCAGTAGAGAACTCAGTTCAGTTCTACAGAATTAGGATTATCAGAAATAGTCACCCAGCTGACAGTAATATAGTTATTAGTGAACTCAGAAATCAGAAATTCAATTATCAGAACTCAGTACCCAGTGTTAATATGATCTCAGTTACATGTGCATAGTTATATGCATAGCATTGCATAATCAGTATTTACAGCCGTTTCATATATATATGTACTCTCATTTAGTTATATTCATGCTACTCATCCAGTATTGTTCATGCATATAAACCCATGCATTAAGCCATACCTCACTTAGCATGCCAGTATATTCAAAGTACTACCATAAACCTTGCTTTTGCGCTATGATATCTTATATCATAGGTTCAGATGCACGGGCTCCTGACCGTACTTAGCAGCCCAGACTTATCAGCAACAGATTTAGTGAGTCCTTATTGTTTGAGAACACAGTCATCTTTTCAGTATTTCAGTTTATTTTTCAATAGTTGGAGTTAGTTGGGGACTTGTCCCATCAACTCCATGTTTGGACAGTTCGAGGCTTTTTAGATTAGATTATTTCTAACAGTTGCTCAGTTCTAAGTATTTATTTATCAGTATTTAATTTTAGTTATGAACCTTATGGCAGTTCCAACCTATTTTTGCATTATTACAGTATAATTACTCAGTTATGGCAGCAGGTACCAGTCATGGGTTAGCTTGTGGTCCTTCGAGATTATGAGCACTATGTGACATTTGGGATGCAGACTCAAGGCATTACAAACTGATAATCTATCTTTTGCAACATATAATCTATCTTTTTTTAAAAAGAAATTATCATCATATCATTAATCCAAATTTGCTAACTTTTTTATTATATAAATTAAAAAAACACCTTTTCAATAACTATTTCTTTAATAAAATAAAAACCATTTTTATTGAGTTCTGGCAACAGATTGTATATTTATTACATCAGATAAACCATTAGTTGCAATAGATATGCCATCTGTCGTAACAAATCGACGATCTGTTTTAATAGCTATTTTGATTTCTTCTAACAGCTGATACATTAGTTGCAACAGATGGGGAATTTGATGCATCAACAACATTGTTGAATGTGTTTTAGATAAAAAGTCACGACTGTTCACCTTTTTCTTAACAATCCTCATATAAGTTAATTAATCCACTATTGTGACTTTTTTATTATATAATAAATAAATAATTTTAAAAAATAAATTTAAAAACAAAAATGGTGAAAAGTCATGATCAGTTATTAAAATTTAATAACCATTCTTTTACGGTTATAAATTGTGTTTATCATTTATTTTTTATTATTTATTTATGAATTATTTTTCATATTAAATAATCGAAAAATCATGTCTTTTTCACCCTCTCAATCAGATTAACCTCTGTTACTATAAATGCTCAATCCCTACTACCAACCATCGACATTGAGAATAAGAAATAAATAGAATGATAATTAAATACTAAATAAGAATTAAAAATTCAAGGTCGACCACCAAATATAGAATTTTGAATCCCTTGGGTAGATCTGATATACAAAAGAAGGAAAATACATATGGTAAAAGAAAAAATATAACCTAATTATAATTACTATTATTATTATTATCATTACTATTATTATTATTATTACTATTATTATTGTCAACCAGACAATTTTCATCCGACAGCAGCAGAGCCCTCCTCAGCCTTGCTTCGAAGTTGGCCAAATCCCTCTAGAGTTCATCAAACTACCTTTGAAGTTCCCGCAAGGCCTCCATATGAATCTAGATCAGCCATATTTGTAAGTGTAGTAGAATGAACGAGTAAGGAAAGACCTATTTATAAATGATCGAATTCGAAGAGGTTAATCAAAAAGTCACAATTGTTCATATCCCTTAATTAAATAAAATTGGTGAATTTTTGAATATGTAAGTTTAAAAAATGGATCTAAATACAACATTTTATCTTTTATTATAGTTCAGAAAGAAAAGAAAATTGCTTTAAAATAAATCTTACAGATGGGTAATTGTTGCAAAATATATTCCATCTGTTAGATAACTTACAACATATTGATAATTTGTTGCAACAGATGGATGTATCTATTTGATTTTTCCAACAGATATGTCATATGTTACAACAGATTGATCATTTATCATAACAGATGTTTATAATTATTTGACATTTTAAATAGATATGGCATCTATTGCAACTTGTTAGTCATCTATTTATTCAATTTAAGCCATAGATGGGCTAGGAAGAATAAGGTACATGCTGATAGATGGATCCACTGTCATGTGTGGGAGTTAAGTATTACTTATAAGGTCATTGGGAAAATACACACAAAGTATAATATTTTTATGAATGTCATTTTTAATCGATTAGGCACTAATCATTCAAACAAGATCCTGTATTCTATAGTTAAGTTTGATGGGTTTGAATTAATAAAGCTGAGGGCCCCATGAAGATGGTGCAGATACCTTGTTACGAATTACTAATGGTTGTTGCTCATGTTTATACGTGTCAAGTTTTGAGAAGTAATCAATATTTGGTGTCATTGCAGAGATCCAATAGCGATTGGACTCTGAGAAGGCCTTCGAAGCCTCGCAATACATCAAACAAGAACGAAAAACCAATAAAAATTCCCCTAGCCCAAATTTATATAGAAGGGTTATTCGAGAAAATGATATACACCAGTAGGAGTTGAAGGAGAATGTCTGCGAGCTAAAGGGAGTTGATGAAAGACTATATCATCTGAAAGATAATTAAAGAGGAGACATAGGGTAGCAAGGAACTTCTAGAGAATCTGGCCGATGAAATTATCTTAAAATATGAGAAATCTGAATCAAGTTCAAATATAAAAGTGTATCCGATAATCTAAATTCGTCTGATGTTTCTCTAAAATAAAAATAATGCAAAGGGATACTTTGATAGGGAGCTGCGACTAGGTAGTGTGGTTGGATTATCACCTAGATAGAAAATAGCAGAAGACCAAGAAAGCAACTTTACGGGTATCGAGGGTTGAAATGATGTAAAATAAGTCCAGAAAACTTGCTCCAACAACAACTGCAGTTAAAATAAGGAATCAAAGAGAAGGCAAAAATTTTTGAATTTTAAATTACATCCCATGCATTCTTGTTTATGGTTCCGATTAGGTCCACTATTGTTGACCTGATTGGAACCATAAACGAGATTGAAAGACAGATTGAGTGTCATTACTTCCTTAGCAATATGGATTAATTGATTGTGTTTTCTAGCCTTAGCATGGTTTTAATATTTCTTGAAGAAGATTAGAGGCTTGCTGTAGTAGGTGAATCTTAATAGTTTTCAAGCTTGCCTCCAGCTTGCTGATTTGGTATCCAAGTTTGTCGTTGCCATCTTTGAAGTTGGTAGAGTATTCCTGGTCTCTTATGAACTCGATCAGGAACACTTTCTCCTTTAAAGTTGTAGCGTTGTAAAAGACCTTCAGAACACTTTCTTTAGAAGCCTTAAAGGGTACATGGAGGGTCGCTGTGCTTGTTTTAGGTCAACAAAAATTCTTCCCAGCCCAAAAGTTTTTAGAAGGCATTATTAGTAATTTCTCAATATCATGCGTTCTAAAGACTTCTAGACCGGTAAGAATTTCCGCTGATGGTGTAGAATTTTGCATGATGGATATCTTGTCATCAGTAGAAATTCTTGCCATAGCGAAAGTCTTTAGAATGCATAACTAGGAATCTCTCAATATCACTTGATATTAAGAGATTACTATTGATGCCTTCTGAAGACTTTCGCTCTGGCAAACGATTCTGCTGACGGTGTAGACTTTTGCATGGCAGATATCTTATCATCTATATTAGAGAAGAGCGATCAATAGAAAGGTTGAGAGATTAAGCTCGTTTGATTTATGCACTAACTTGGGCAAATTTTTTGATAGGGTAATGAGCTTGGAGTTATGTAAAGTTTGACCGGCTTGGTAGAGTCAGTTTAGATCAAACGTTATGTAACTCCTTGCTTATTAATTTATCAAATTCCTTAAAGGTTGGTTGAGCAAGCTGCATTGAGCAACGCTCGATAAAAGTGAGCTATTCAACTGTTGGGACCATATCTTGACTGTTTATCAACATATTTTGACCTAAAAACATACAAAGCGACCCTACGTGTATCCTTTAATGCTTCTGAAGAACGTGTTTTGAAGAGCTTCTTGAATGCCACAACATCAAAGATAGTGTTCCTAATCGAACTCACAAAAGATCAGGAGCTCTACACCAACTTCAAAGATGGTAACGACTAGATTGAATACCAAATTAGCAAGCTGGAGGTAAGGTTGAAAATTATTGAAATTCACATGCTATAATATACCTCTTATCTTCTCCATAATATGTTGAAATCAAGCTAAGGCTAGAAAACACAATCAATTATAACCATATTGCTAAGGAAGTAATGACACTTAAACTATTTTTCATTCTCAATTATGGTTCCGATCAGGTCAACAATAGTGGACCTAATCAGAACCACAAACAAGAATACATGGGATGTAATTTAAAATTCAGAAATTTCCGCATTAGCTTAGATTCCTTATTTAAACTACAGTTATTGTTGGCGCAAGTTTTCTAGACTTACTGTACATCATTTCAACCCTCGATACCCGTAAGGCTGCTTTCTTGGTCTTTTACTATTTTCTACCTAGGTGATAATCCCGACCACGCTACCTAGACACAGCTCTCTAGCAAAGAAACCATCTTCACTATTTTTCTTTTAGAGATACAACAAACGGATTTTTCATTACTGGATACAATTTCATATTTGCACTTGATACAGATTTCTTATGTTCTAAGATAGTTTCATCAGTCAGATTCGCTAGAAGTTACTTTCTACCCTATATATCCTTTTCAATTAGCTCTCAGATGATATAGTCTTTCATCAACCACCCATTTTCCCTTGAAGGTATTCTCCTATTGTACCTTCTGGCATATAATCATCACCCCCAGTAACCCCACCATATAAATTTGGGCTAGGGCAATAACTATATTGATTTCATTCTTGGTTAAAGCAGTGGGAGGCTTCAAAGGCCCTCTAAGGGTCTAATGCGCCCTAAAAGTTAGTCCAATCGCTATGGAATATCTTTACAATGCCACTAAAACTAGATCCCTTCACAATGCTTAACACATAAACATGAGCAATAACCGATATTAAATCTTAATAAGGTATCAGAACCATATTCATGGTCCCTCAGCCTTATCAGTTCAGACCTATCAAACTTAACTGTAAAATTGCAGATATTTTATTTGAATGATCAATGACTAATCGGTAAAAGCAACATTCACAAAATCAGTGTACTCTATGTGTGTTTCCATAAAATATTATCAGTAATACGTACCTCCCACATATGAAGTGGTTCCATCTGTATGTAGCTTATTCCTTTGAACCCATCTTTACTGCAGCTTCTTGTGTTGGTCTGGCAAAAGTTGATCAACATTCAGTTCCTTATATCTACAAAGAAGAGGAAAAAAATTAATGTCACTGAAAGAACATTATCCATCTGTTGCATCAGTTGTAGAGTTTGTTTCAACAAATATGGAGTCTATTGCATCAGATGTGGAGTCTGTTGTATCAGATGTGAAGTCTGTTGCAATAGATGTGGAATCTATTTCAACAGATGAGGAGTTTGTTGCAACAGATATGGAATCTATTAAATATATCAAACCAACCTTGCTGGTGGTTTGATTTGTTCCAACAGTTGCTTCGTCTGTTTCTACATCAACAATAACATAAACTACAAAGAAACAACAAATAAAAAATATCAACAACAAAGAAATAACATAATTTATTCCAACACCATCAATAATATCATTAATAACAAAAAAGCAACATCCTTTGTAACAAAACCATCAACAACACCACACCACAAGTTCCAACAACGTCAACCCCACCAACAACATCAATAATAGCATCAACAATAAAGAAATAAAAAAAATACATACAAAAAAAATGATACTACCAACAAGGTTTTTAAACTTCTCCCAACAAATGACTTTTTTTGCATATTGTAATAAAATTCTCGGTTCGTTTATTCAACAATTAAAAGTTCCTTCAATTTTTAAAAATAAATATGATATGAGTAAATGATAATTAAATAAAAAATAGATGTAAATAACTTGCAAAGAAGAAAATGAAAATGAAAAAGCAATAGTGAATCATACCTTAATATCAAAGGGAGATCAAAACAACAATTTCAGTCGAGGAAAGATATGTATCGGTTTAGATCCGAAATGAACTTTATGAGAAAGAGAGGAGAAAAAAAAGAAAAAAGGTTGTGATAACCCTAAATAGGAGAGAAAGAAAAAGATGAGAGATGAATAAAATAAATTTAGGGTTGAAGCTGAAGGAGAGATAAGATAATTCTAGATATATGTGTATGTAAATGTGGGTTCCAATATTCATTAATTAATATTCATTAATAATTTGAGGGGAATGAGGAAGATGAGTGACATTGAAAAGACAAGATAGGACTACTCAATGAACTCATTTTTCAGTTATCCAAGAAACATTTTTTACTGCCTTTAGTAGTACTACTTTATCTACTCGAACAGAAGCTTGCTTTAAAATTAAAAGAAAAAAAAGATTTTCAAATAGATATGTCATCTATTGCAAAAGATAGAAATATCTGTTTGAAAAATCCCAATAGCTCAGTCATCTGTAACAACAGATACAAATATCTATTTGATAATTAAATCAGATATGTCATATGTTACAACAGATATCAATATCTATTTGAAAATTTCCGACAGCTCAGTCATCTGTCACAATAGATGCAAATCTCTATTTGATAATTAAATCAAATATGTCATCTCTTGAAACAGATATGAATATCTGTTTGAAAATTTCCAACAACTCAGTCATTTGTTGTAACACTTTTTATTGAAATGGATTTAGGTGGAACTACGGATGAATGAATAAGTTCATAGGGTCAACTACAACTTCAATTGAGTCTTTGCAATTGCATGGTGTTGGTATTGCATTCATCCCGACCTGAGTCATCGATCAATCACTTTAAGTTGAAAAGATTCTCTTTAACTTAATGTTAAGCTAGTACCTAAATTAATTTAGGTGGAGCTAGGGGAGATGAGTTCTCATTAACTTAATGTTAAGACAGTACCTAAATTGATTTAGGTGGAACTAGGAATGAATGAGTTCGTAGGGTCAACTACAACTTCAATTGAGTCTTTGCAATTGCATGGTGTTGGTATTGCATTCATCTTGACCTGAGTCATCAATTGATCACTCTGAATTGAAATGAGTTCTCATTAACTTAATGTTAAAATAGTACCTAAATTGATTTAGGTGGAACTAAGGACGAATTAGTTCATAGGGTCAACTACAACTTCAATTGAGTCTTTGTAATTGCATAGTGTTAGTTTGCATTCATTCCTACCCGAGTCATCGATCGATCATTCTGAGTTAAAGTGAGTTCTCATTAACTTAATGTTAAGATAGAACCTTAATTGATTTAGGTGGAACTAGGGATGAATGAGTTCATAGGGTCAACTACAACTTCAATTGAGTCTTTGTAATTGCATGGTGTTGGTATTACATTTATCCCGACCCAAGTTGTCGATCGATCACTCTAAGTTGAAATGAATTCTTATTAACTTAATGTTAAGATAATACCTTAATTGATTTAGTTAGAACTAGGGATTAATGATGTAACGCCTCGAATCTGGTTCCCGAGATG
Organism: Capsicum annuum; assembly: GCF_002878395.1. Classification (NCBI taxonomy): domain Eukaryota; kingdom Viridiplantae; phylum Streptophyta; class Magnoliopsida; order Solanales; family Solanaceae; genus Capsicum; species Capsicum annuum. Next base: position 17,415,852 of record NC_061114.1, on the reverse strand, counting down.
CCACAAGGTGCTCCGAACTACAAGTAGTCCTGAGCTAACCCTGGCTGCCTTTTCTAGATCTGAATCTCAAAATAGGGAAACATAGATGAAAAATCATAATATATGCAGAAAACAATTTGAATCTTCTAAGTATATCTGAATCATACTAAAGCTCAAAAGTCTGATAAAACAAATGCTGAAAATCTGAATACTAACTCAAATGTCTGAATCTGAATCTAATAGTCCGACAAGCCTCTACTATCTGAATCTAGAGAGTTACTAATACAAGCCTCAGCTAACACTACTGTCTAAAATGAGTAAAGACATATCTACTAGTAGCTTGAAAATCTGAATAACAAAGCCCTCGAGCTATGATGACTCACCAACTGCAGGGTGTAGATAAGATGGTCAAAGATCAATCATGCTGCTGAGACTAAGCACCTGAACCCATATTGTAAGACAATGTAGCACATAGACATATATATGGATTAGTACTTTGAGAATGTACTGAGTATATGGGGGTGTAATTCATACATAAACATCATTATAATTAGAAAATAAATGCATATGGATGTATAAGACTCATATAAGCTTGAATATCTAAAATATCAAAATACATAATCATGTATAACAAATCATACTTGTAACTCTAGTGATCCATCTATCATTCTTTTTCTATGAAACTTAGAAGTTTTAGGTGCTTTGGAAATCTTAGAACTTTGGAACATAGGGACTTTGGGACTCAGGGAGTTTCTTCTAACCGACATAAACCATGTGAGCTGACATGGAGTCCAACGTCTTGCTCACATTGGGGAGAGTTGTTCTACCCTTACCATAAGAATAGAACTTTAACTTTAGTGATCACTATCTTGGCCCACTATGGGTAAATCAGAAATCTACGGTGTCATGTGGTTCTGGGGCATGAGACCTTGGAATCATACCCAACTTGGTGCTAAATACTACTCCCATACTTATTGCTCAAAACTTTTAGGAAATCCACCTTAAAATAGTATAAGGGTTTATAATGAAAACCAATTATGCTTTGCTTTGCTTTAAATCATAAACTGTATGAATCATGTGGATTCTTATCTTAGCTTGGATCAAAAGATCAACTTTCTTTATCAAAATCTAAAAACATCTAATCATAGGATACTTAAAATATAGTCATGCTTGAAATGTCAACATACAAACTAGGGCTTAATGACCCATGCTTCAATTTCATGTCAAACACCATAAGGTTCATGATTGATAATACAAATATTCATAATTCAACTTAAAATCTGGAAAATATAATCATACACATTAATTTTTCGAAAGTAGACATGTAATTCAATACCCAAATCACTTAAAATCTCAAAATCATGCAATTAGAAACATTGGGTATAAACCCTAACTTAAATTTCACAGAAAATCATACAAAACTTAGCAATTTGTATGTAACGCTCCGAAATCGCGTCCCGAGACATCACACGGTGCTTAGGATCACAAGTGACCCCAAGCTAACCCTTCTACTGGCATAACTCATAAGCAACTGAACAAAAAGTATAAGTCTATACAAATATGCGGAAAATAACTCTTTTCTGAATATGATAGATACAAAACTAAATTTACAAGATTACAACTCTGCTTTTACAACCAAAACTGAAATGGAATACATCAACTTCTACTGACTGTCTATGAAGCCTCTACTAGTACTGACTATAGGTAGCTGGGTCATGACTCCTGACTATCCCAACTCAATACGGCTGGATAAAGAAAATACAACACTTCTCAAACTGTATAACTAACTCAAGCCCTTGAATCAAAAGGACTCATCACCTGCTGACTGGATGCCGCAAATTGACTGGATCTGAAGATGTACACTGTACCTTGTACCTACATTCTAAGAAAATATAGCCCATATACGAATACGTGGGTCAGTACCATGGAAATGTACCAAGCATATGGGGGTGCAATGCATATATAAAAGAATATCTTAATATCATCACAGTTTATAAAATTATGCATGCTGATATAAATGACTCTCTTAGCTCGAATTAAATCATCGAAATCATGGATGAATAATACATGTAAAGTAAAACAAGTGAGTCATTACAATAAGTTGTCAATTCACTTCTTCCTTGGTTTCAAACATATAGAGTAATAAAATTTCAAAACAATTCTCTTTAGAAAATAATATCTCAATCTTTCGGAAACAATAACTTTCTCAAAACCAATCCTTCAAAACATATACATTCATCTTAGATAAGAGGGTACACACACGCACACGTTGGGAGTCTCTTACAACCGACATAAACTATGTGAGCTACATGGAGTCCAACGTTTTACCCACGTTGAGGAGAGTCGCCCTATTCCTTGCCATCAGAGTAGGACCTTAAATCATCAATCCAAACACTAGTGATCACTATATAAATCAGCCTCAGGCTCACATCCTACGGGGGAACATAGTTCTAGGGAAGTACCAAAACAACTATACCTCCCGCTCGGTGCTAAATACTACTCCCAGACTTAGCTCAGATCTTTTCAAAAGAAAATCCACTAATAAACAGTTCAACAATTCACAACGAGAGCCATCTTGCTACCCTTTTCATAATAATCAATAAAAGTGGATTTCTTTTCTCATCTCGGGTTCAAAAACACCCTTTTTTACTACCGAAAGGTCAAAGCTTATTCATCATCTCAAATCATTCAAACTCAAGGTGTTTATAACACATGATTTCTCAAAAGCAACAATCTCAAATAGAGTTCAAAACTCATGTCTCAATATCACATTAAAACTTATCAAGATTCAAGCTTTACATCATAAACATATATAAATCCCTTCAAAATCTAGAAAATTCAGTTATAAGGCACAAAATATCATCATTCTAATATAATTTCGCTTCTAAAATATCAAAAATATCATAATCTCGTGATAATCAATATAGAATATAAGTTCATGCTTCAAAATCATAGTAAAACATATGAAATCCATAACTTTGTAAAAGAAAGTATTTTTGGGCACAAGAAAGAAAGAGTGTTCTTGTTGATAAACCCCACATACCTTAAACTTGAAGCTTTGAATGACTTTCCAAATGACGTAATGCTATTCACAAACTTTTGGGTGTCCCTCGTAGCCTTCGTAACAGGAATTCCGAATATGTAAAAATTATAGAATTCTCACGGTTGAATCTCTAGCCGTTGGTATTTTTATGTTGAAACCCTAAAGGTTGTTCTTGGTGATTTTGAGAGAAAGTAAACTTATTTTGATGTTGTGGGAGTTTAATCCCGTGTCATAGACATATATAGGAGTGTTTTTGTCACTTGGAAGTAAGGTATGCGGTGCACAACCCATGGCAGACCTTAAGGTATGCGTCGCACACCTTATGGCAGAAATTTAAGTGTGCCTCACACTCTGAATCGCACAAATTTGATTGGGCGGCGCATTGTCCATCGCCCACCCTTACTGCCTCTCACAAAAATAGGCATAACTCTTCGCTCGGGTATCGATTTTTTGCGAAATTGGTATCGTTGGAAATATAATTCAATTATGTACAATTTGATAGGTCTTGGGATGAAAAATTCCATGTATATTAAGAGATATTCACGTTTGAAGTTGACCCTTGTAGAATCGAATGTCAAACTTTGGATGAATCAATTGGTCTTAGCTCAACCTTGTTCTAGGTCATTGCTATAAACATTTTCCACCTCTAAACTACTCCATAGACTAGGATAATGATCATTCAACTTATATTCATGTGAGAATCACATGGATTAGAGCTTAGACGCCCAGGAACGACGGTTAGAATTCTAACACGAAAATATGAAGTATTACATTGTAATTTAAAGTAAGTTTTTGAGCACAAGGATGAAAGATTTATCCTTGTTCAAAACCTCACATACCTTAATTGATGATCTTTGATGAGAAACTCGAATCTTGGATTCCTATTGATGTTTTGGAGATGGCTTCTTAGTATTCTTGTATTGGGAATCCTTAAATTTAGATTATCTTGGAGAATTAATAGAGAAATTTTGAGTTTCTAGAGAGGAAGTATAATGACCTAGGGTTTTGATTTGAGAAGAAAGATGAATAAAGCATAAAGTTCTTTGAAATTTGAGTAATCTTATGTTTTTGGACGAATTGGGGGTTGGGGGATTTACCAAAATTCCCCCTTTAACTTTTAAACAAAACTGGAAAACGTATATTTTTCCTGATCTGGGTGGCCACCGTGACATGCCACAATCGCAATGGCTCGCTGGAAAAAAGACGAGTGGAAATTGGGTTCCCTCCACGACACGCCACCATCGCGGAGCCCCTAAGTTTTCCATTTTAACCACTAGCACGACGCGCTAGTATTACGGAGTGACACTGGAAATTGCCAAATAGGAATTTGAGCCTCTCCGTGATTCGCCAAATTTGTGGAGTCTCAGTGAAAATTGACAATTATGATTTTATGTTTCTCTGCGATGTGCTAAGGACCCAAATCACGGTGTTTTGCAACTGGAACTTTAAATAGTCATAACATCTTATTCGGTTATCGAATTTAGGTGAATCTTATATCATTGGAAAGCTAATTCAATTTCTTACGCCATGGAAAGTCCAAATCTAATAATTTCACATGAAATAAATATCACTCATTCTAGAAGCTACTCCTTGTCATCTTCAGGATGAGTTTAGGCTAGGAAAAATTGAGGGGTATTACAAATATGCTCATAGGGTCAACTACAACTTCAATTGAGTCTTTGCAATTGCATGATGTTGGTATTGTATTTATCCCGACCCGAGTAGTCGATTGATCACTCTGAGTTGAAATGAGTTCTTATTAACTTAATGTTAAGCTAGTAACTTAATTGATTTAGGTGGAACTAGGGATGAATAAGTTCATAGGGTCAACTACAACTTCAATTGAGTCTTTGCAATTGCATGGTATTGGTATTGCGTTTATCCCGACCTGAGTCATCCATCGACTACTCTGAGTTGAAATGAGTTCTCATTAACTTAATGTTAAGATAGTACCTAAATTAATTTAGGTGGAACTTGGGATGAATGAATTCATATGTTGAACTATAACTTCAAATTGAGTCTTTGCAATTGCATGGTATTGGTATTACGTTCATCCCTACCCGAGTCATCGATTGATCACTCTGAGTTGAAATGAGTTCTCATTAACTTAATGTTAAGATAGAACCTTAAATTTTTTAGGGGGAACTAGGGATGAATGAGTTCATAGGGTCAACTATAACTTCAATTGAGTCTTTGTAATTGCATAGTGTTGATACTACGTTTATCCCGACCCAAGTCACCGATCGATCACTCTGAGTTGAAATAAGTTCTCATTAACTTAATGTTAAGATAGTACCTTAATTGATTAAGGTGGAAATAGGCATAAATGAGCTCATAGGGTCAACTACATCTTCAGTTGAGTCATTGCAATTGCAAGGTGTTGGTAATGCATTTATCTCGACTCGAATCGTCGATCGATCACTTTGAGTTGAAATGAGTTCTCATTAACTTAATGTTAAGCTAGTACCTTAATTTATTTATGTGTAACTATAGATAAATGAGTTCATAGGGTCAACTACAACTTCAATTGAGTCTTTGCAATTGTATAGTGTTGGTATTGTGTTCATCCCGACTCGAGTCATTGATCGATCACTCTTTGTTGAAATGAGTTCTCATTAACTTAATATTTTAAAAACTATATATTTTAAAATTTTTAAAATTAATTAAGATCAATTCGGACCAAATTAACAATTTCAAAACTTGTCATTCTTTTCCAAAATTAAAAATCAACCATACAAATCATCCATTTGTGTGAAAAACTTTTCCTCATTTCAAATCTGAAGTTCTCGCTCTTCTTTCTCTCTCTCACTCTCACTCTCTCAATAATACAGACAACAACTACTCAACATATTGCTCAACCCTTCAAAACAGATTGATTTTCTTCCCATTTCTGACCACATACTTGTTATTTTTGACTTTGTTCTTGCTTTTATTCATTATTTTCTGTCTTCATAGCTAAAAAAGTTCTATAAGAGTTCTACATTTGTTCTTTGTTCTAAAAATTAGGTCTTTGTAGTTAAAGATAAAAAAGAAGACTTTTAGTTGTATTATCTTTGAGAATGGGTTAACAATTTTGAGTTTTGATGCTAAAATAGTAGGAAACACCCGAGAAAATCCTAGTTTTTATCTCAGTGTTTTGTTGACTATCGTGGTATTATTGGATGGTGTTTGTGGTGTTGTTGGTGGCTGTTGTTGGTCGTATCGGTATTTGTGTTTTTGGTAGTGGTGTCGGTGGTCTTGGTGTTGTATTGGTAGTGATGGCATTGGTTGTGGTGTTGATGGTCCATCTATTGCAATAGGTGGGAGATCTGTTGGGAAATATTTAATAGGTCTTCAAACAGATTCCGATCCTCATCTGTTCCAACTGATGGGTTATCCTTTGGAGTATTTTTTTGTAATGTGGCGTAGAATAATTTATTGAAATTTGTCTTACCTTTTTTAACTAATTATGAAGACAACAAATGCAATGTATTTTTTGTTTTTCCATTGTTTGTAGTTAATGTCTCCCAAAAGGAAAGAAACTGAAAGTGGATCAACTTCTGACCACCCAACAAAAAAGGCTCGAGTACAGATAGATTCAGAGGAACTTCCTGAACATCTCAGTCAGGGAAAAATGCACCTGAGGAAAGTGATAACTCCTTCTCACCAATGGGGAGTGAATTAATATCGAAAACCCAGTATTTTTCTATCAAAACATTAGTATCGACAGGTTTTGAGTTGTGTTGTTGATAGATAGCCCTAAAAAAGTAATTGGTGATCTTGTACTTAAATGTCAGTTGGGGATACGTTTTGATGAACTTAGGAGTATTATGAAGAATGAAAACATAGACGGACTTTTTAACAAGAGCTGCTTTGCATACTTTCTTAAGCTGCCTGAGGACTGCACTCTCTGTTTCCCAATAAGCATGGTATATGGTCTTCTCAAGCGCAGGATAAAGTATGCGGGGGATGATAAAGATTTGAAGAAGGGTAAAAAAATGGATGAAATCTGGATCAATTACTGTGGCATGCCGGTTTGTTTTCGATTGAAAGAGTTTGCCATAGTGACGGGCTTGAGATGCGATTATCCAGAAGAACCTCTTATCAAGAAAACACCCCACAAAGGATCCAACAAACATAAGGATAAAAAAGATGGGTTGTTGGACATTGTTGGATGTAGCTACAAAATGGATAATTTGATGGCAGATCTTGAGGATAAAAATATACCAAAGCACTATAGAGAGAAATTGTGCTTAGTTTGGTTTGTCCATTCCATTTTATTGGAAAGAGACGTTAGAAAAGTCATAGAAGATGACTTGTTGGTGCTTGCTGATGATTTTGAGAAATTCAGCGACTATCCCTGGGGATATGACAGCTACTACTTTACTGTCGAATATTTACTGACAAAGCTATCCCCAAAGATGATCACATTATACGACTTTTCATGTCTTTCATGGTAAAATTGATCACTATTTTTACTCATCCATTAATTTATATTGAATATAGTTATTATGACTTTTTTTGCTTGCTTCCTATTTATATTTTTTTAGGCTTGGACATGTGAAGTCATTCCTCTCCTCGAAAGCAGTTCAAGGATTACCCGAATGAGGTTTCTCATCCAAGGATCCTTAGGTGGTTATCTGCAAAGGGCAGCAAGAAAAATATTAAGGAGGATGATCTTTTTAACCCTTCAGATGATACAGTACGTCTTCTTTCAACTAAAACAATTTACCCCAAAGAAAGATATTGAAATAGATGTGCCATCTGTTGTGACAGATGGATCGTCTGTTGCAATATATTATCCGTCAACTATAACTGGTGCAACAGATAGGTAATCTGTTGTGACGGGCGATCCATATTTTGCAACAAATTAACCATATGTTGCTCTGGTTCTCTGAACCCAACTCAACAGATTACCCATCTACTGCAAATTATGCAACAGTTGGGTAATCTGATGCAATATGTTATCAATATATTGTGACATACAGATCAGCTGTTGCGATAGCTAGATCATCTATTGCATAAGTTGGTTGTATTAACACATAACCCAACTGACTGCAAGAGGTCTGGGCTTATGGGGTACTAACTAAATGCTCGGAGCCCGTATATAAAGAAGAATATGTATAAAGATAAAGATGAACACGATAACATTTTTTTATTTCTAGTCACTTCACTTTACTTTACATGTAGTGGCAATTTTTTATGTTCGACGAAAGTTGAATTTTTATAATGGAACAGATTGTCTACCTGTTGTAACAAATATTATATTTATTATGAAAAACTAATTATCTGTTGGAATAGGTTGGTCATCTGTTTCATTATGCAGATGTTTCCCAGTCTGTCTATCACAACAGATATATAATCTGTTGCAACATATAATCTATCTGTTGCAACTGATAGGTAATCTGTTGGAACAAATCAAAAAGTAGGAATACCTGTTATATAATTTCCAGTAGATGACCTATATGTTGTAACATATGTCTAAATTTATTTGATAAGATATGTCGTCTGTTGCAGCAGATGTATTATCTGTTACGATATTTGAATTTAGTATTCTATTTCAATTAATATGTTCAAAACTAAGGATTAAATTATATTCATAGAAAGCATAAAATAAATCAAAGCCTTCAAAAATTACATAAAATAACTCAACAAATAAATGAAATGTAAAAAAATTATTATGGGAACAAATGATCTGCTCTACAAATAAATCAACAACTTAAACCAAAGAGGATAGGTTAATACATTGACAGACTCAATCTATAAAGATCTACTCAATATGGAAAAGTTGTTCTTCATCTGGTGCTACAAAATTTGGCTTTGATCATCGTGGATCTTTAATGTCACTTACGTACGGCTTCTGAGCTTTCACTTCTCCGTATTTCCATAAAAGAGCAGTATATCTTTTCGTAGAGTAATCCGGCATCAAGTCCATTATTTGGTACTTGTAATCCATCGCTCAGATACTCGGCATAAGCGGCAACAAAAAGACTGCAATCCCTGTATTTTAAAAAAAAACATATAATCCGTATCTTGCAGTTCATGTAAGAGTTGTGAAATTTATGAAATGAAAGTAAATCATGACACTTATACTTATAGGCTACCAATGGTTTGTTAAGAAATTCCTTCAATATATTGTACATCAAATGAATTACCCACTTTATCCCGGTATGCTTCAATCGTCGACCAATCAGTAAAAATTTTTTTGTCCAAAAAACCACTCATATCAAGGTAAGTAGGCAATATTTTGGCCAACTTTTGTATCTCAGACGACGGCCCGAAATATATCCTTCACGACATCGAGTCATAAACTTGGATGAGCCTGTCTTTTAGAATGACAATAGCCAACACCCAATGGAATTCATCACCACAATTGATTAGGATATACACTTCACCGACTAAATGCCAAGGTAAGCCAGCTGGAATGTTAAAATCTTTGATGATATTGATTAAGCATTCCTCATTTCAAAAAACTCCCGGTTGTTGTTGACAGTACCTATCATAGGCATTATTGATGTAATCTTTGTACAAACAATTGCATGTCGTGTATCTGTATTGTTCTTGTGTTTGCAACTTAGCCTTCTTTCGGAGGTAGTAAAAATAACATCGATGTGATACACATATTATCAAACATTTTGGATTATGTGATGAAAAAATTAATACACAGATGCAATTAAATAAATTATTAACTAATAGTAATATGTATGACATTTAAGCCTCATCATTCCAGCAAGTTTGGGACAGTGACATCAAATAGAACCAATTCTTTATTTCGAAATGTGCAACAACAAAGTCGAATATATCAATATCAAGACTCAATTCATTCACTTTGTAGTGTTCGTTATTTTATTTTCTACATGATGATTTATATGTGTTAATGTCATGTTCTTACAACAAGAATTGTATAAACCAATATCTTTAAAATTTATTTATGTACCTGACGACATGATGCTTTAACAGCCCATCGGCAATCCATTATGAATAGTCATTGATCAACTCTGTTAGATTTTTAGAACCTCGTCCGAGATATTGAACCCTTCAAATGGGTAATTCTTTCATTCTCCCAAATTGACAGGCTTCACTTTTTCTTATTCTTTGAAAGCATTTGATGGATTATCAACTGTGATATTATGCTCTTCAGCAGTAGCTTCTACTGTGACATCCACATGGAAAGCCAAAATTATCAATGCTAATTACAGATATACAAAAGATTATCTATCTGTTGCAATAGATGAGTCTTATGTTGCAATAGATGGATCATCTGTTGGGAAAAATTTGTACAGGTGACCTATCTATTGCAATATTAGACTCATCTGTTGGTAGAAATTAAAACAGTACAAAAACCTATTTGATTTGCTTAAATAGACAGACATATGTTGCAAAGATAACGTATCTGATGCAAAAAATTAGACAACAGTTGCAATAGATGTATATATCTGTTTGATAATTTTCAGTAGATGTATTATCTATTGAAACAGATATGTGCCGGTTTGTTTGTTGGAATAGATGATATACATTCACCTTCTTTAGCTCATGCTGCTCTCCTGTGGCCCTTATATATTGAACAGCGGTGCAAGACAAAGATAGAGGTGTTGCAATTTTACTTTTTTTTTTTATGTTTGATGATGCCTTGGAAATATCTTTTCTTTTCCTCTTAGCCACCTCGATCTCTAGTGGAGTGTATGGATATGAAATCCTCTTTGATGGAATGACACCCCTCTCAGATGTCATTTTCTTTACAAAAGCAGTTAGTGCATTAATAACATTAATCACTTCATCATGTTTTGCCTTGGAGTCTTGACATTTGCATGCAGAACATTCGCTAGATGTGGCAAATTCTGGAGAAAAATCTGTATAACCAGTATGATCATAATCATAATAGCTTGTTGTTTCAAAAACTATAAGAGGAGTATCATTAGCCCCAACGGCAGCACCACTACCACTCCACTACCATCATTAACAATAACAAGCCCAACCTCCAAAATTTTATTTCTTGTGATGGTTGTTGCTCCAAACAATTCCATTTTTATTCTTTCAATGATCTTAGGGTCCGATAAAATTTGTACAGATCATAAAGTAAGAAAAAATGGCATCTTCAACTCTCAATTGGTCGAAACAAGCCACGGATGGACAATCTAAAATAAATCAGTACATATATTAAAATGATGATGAAATCATTTAAAATAATCATTAATTAAAACAAAAACTTAATTAAATTAGACTTACTGCTTCCTTCATGGAATTGAAAAGATCAAGAAATTTTGCATTTTATCAGTTTCGGCCGACAACCATCTTAGGATTCTTGGATAGGAAACTTCTTCATAGTAGTTCACTTGTTGTCTCAACTAAGTAATAACTTCAAATACCCAAGCATATAACATAACGCCAATAAATCAAAAGCATTATTGAATAAAAAAATAAATCATATCATAATAAAAAAAAATATTTACCATGAAAGCCCATGAAAAGCTATATAAGTTGACTGTCTTTGGCGTTAACGGAGTCAACAAATATTTGACATTCATTTTGGAGTTTTCATAATCCAAAGGATAGTTGTTAAATGCCTCAAGATCCTCGGAGAGATTTATTAAATCGAGACTTATGTTGTTGTTAACGTCTCTCGCCCAAAGAATATTATGTACAAACCAAACCAAGCACAATGATTGTTTGTGCTTCTTTGAAAGTCCTTTACCTTTCAATGTTTCTATAATTTTTTTGTTTTTGAAGCTTGGACCAACAATGGACACCAGGTTATCACGATCACTCGACTTGCCTTTGGTTTTTTGGGTGTGCGGGGTGCTTTTCTTGGGTCAGAGTAGGTATAACTTAAGAAGGAGAAGGAGGATAATATTTTAGTCCAGCAACTATGATAAACTCCTTCCAACCAAAACAAACAGGCATGCCACAGTAATTTATCCATATCTTAGTCATCTTATCTTTGTTTTCATACATAAACCTACGCTTGAGAAGATCATATACCATTTTCATCTGAAATAAAGCATTGTTGTCCTCCGGCAAATCAAGAAATTGCCCAAAGAAGCTTTTCTTGAAATAAGAATCCAATTTTTATTCTCGAAGTATTTTTTTGAAGGTTTCGAAAGATTTTTCCATGATTAATTTAACCACGAAATCACCCGTTAAATCTGTGGCACCATCGTATCATATTCTCATAGGATAATGATCAATGCTGAAGGTTTTGAACAACTCTTCGGTGGAAGGGCTATTAGCATTTGGATTACCTCTTTTGAAATATTCCTCCTCCCTGTGTTCATTATCTTCTGCTCCTGATTGAGATAATGCTTGTAAAGCAAGCTCATACAGTGGTGGATGTAGCCTAATTGCTTCACTTGTTCCTTTACTTGGACTTGATTCGGTTTCTTTTTTTTTTGGAAGCCATATTATCTAAAATTAACAGAAACATAAAATAGATTATAATTGATTAATGCATCATTAAAAAAAGATAACAGTAAATCTAACATGCACAATAGTAAAATAATAATTCCAACAGACCACACATCTGTTGCACCAGGTATATTATTTGTTGCAACATATAATCAACCTATTACAATGGATGAGTAAATTGTTAGAAACAATAAAAACAGATCATTAATTGTTGCATCAGGTAGTTTATCTATTGCAACATATAACCAGCCTATTGCAACGGATGAGTAATTCGTAGGAAACAATAAAAAAAAATCACTTATCTGTTGTACCAGGAAGGTTATCTGTTGCAGCCTATAAACAACTTATTGCAACGGATGAGTAATCCGTTGGAAACAGTAAAAATAGATCACTTATCTATTGCACCAGGAAGGTTATCTATTGCAACATATAACTAACCTGTTGCAATGGATGAGTAATCCGTTGGAAATAATAAAAATAGATCACTCATCTGTTACACCAGGTAAGATATCTGTTACAGCATATAACCAACCTATTGCAGCGGATGAGTAATCTATTGGAAATAATAAAAATAGGCCACACATCTGTTGCACCAGGTAGATTATCTATTGCAGCCTATAAATAACCTGTTACAGTGGATGAGTAATCCGTTGAAAATAATAAAAATAGATCACTGATTTGTTGCACCAGGAAGGTTATCTATTGCAACATATAAGCAACCTGTTGCATGGATAAGTAATCCGTTGGAAAGAACAAAAATAGATCACTCATCTGTTGCACCAGGTAGGAAATCTATTGCAGCATATAACCAACCTGTTGCAGCGGCTGAGTAATCGTTGGAAATAATAAAAATATACCACACATCTGTTGCACCAGGTAAGTTATTTGTTCCAGCCTATAAGTAACTTGTTGCAGCGGATGAGTAATCTATTAGAAATAATAAAAATAGATCACTCATCTATTGAAACAGATTATTAATCTGTTGCAAAATGAGTTATCTATTTTGCAAAATGAGTTATCTGTTAGATTTTTTCCAAACAGAAGAGTTGTCTGTCGCAATAGATGAATTATCTGCTAGATTGTTTATCTGTTGCATCAAATTTTCACTGTTGCATCAGATTTGTATTTGTTGCATTAGATATTTCATCTGTTGCATCAGATGGTTTATCTATTGCAACACCATTTTTACCAAGAAAACAACAAATCAACCCAGCAACACCAACACAACACACACACATAACATCAATGGTGACCAAAAATTACCAACAAATCAAATCAACAGTTCGACAATAAGAAGAAGAAGAAATGCCAGAAATCAGGGTTTTATTCAGTCCACATTTCAAATTTAAGCAACAAATATTGAAATTATTAACCAATAATAGAAGAGAAGTTGACTCAAGTTCCTCTGTTTCTTCATAACTAAAAAAACATAACTTCTTATCCGTGAAAGAATAAATGGATAACCTCGAAGCTGTTGTCGTCGGAGAAGTTTTCACGTCGATTGACGGTTGAAGGTCGAAAACAAACTCGCCCGAATGGCTGGAGGTTGAAGTCACCGGGGATTGAAGGGAGAAATTTTGCAGAACTATTGATTGGAAAAGAGTTGAGAGAACCTGTCGAGAGAGACTGATTGATTTGGATTGAAGAAGGGTGTGGGATGGGTTGATTTATATTTTTTGAAAAGATTAGAACGTTTTGAAAATATTAATCAAGTCCACAATTAACTTAATCAAGTTTCCTAATGATGTTTGACCCTTTAAGTTGGTCAATGTCACCAATTCTTCATTCAAGCTTTCCTTCAATTTTCTCATGTATCAAGGTTAAAGATATATATCACAAATATCAAAATTTGAGATATCATGTAATTAAATAAAGTTATGGGAAAAAGTGTTAGAACCCATTAAAAATTTGAGATTTACGTAAGTTATCCTATAATATCAGTCTAATTTTTGATGGACTGAATTGAAACGAGTCAAGTTTAGAAATGACCGTAAAATGACCTGGTCTTGATATTTTACCGTCCAGTAAAAAAGTTCTACAAAAATTAGCCCCATAAATGATGGTCTTGATTTTTGCGACCCATTTAACAAATATTGTCCATAAGAAAAATAATACGTTCATGATATTTCAAGACAACACACTTGTATAAGTGATCAAATATTATGATTTATAGACAAACATTAAAACTTATTAAATAGGGACGAAAAATCAAGATTGAATATTTATGGAGACAAGACCTCATAATTTGGGCGACACTATGAGGGTGTTTGGATAAGATTAAAATCTGGTAAAACTAGATTTTAATCACTTTTTTTTAGCTTTTTTAGGTGTTTGGCAAAATTAAAAAGAGCTTGAAAAAAGCTAAAAGTGGATTGAAAAAAGCAAAAATTGAGAAGCTGGATACCCTAGCTCTTTACTTTTTAGATTAATTTTTTTTTTTAGGTTTGACCAAAACATTTACGTTTTTATCCCTTATATTTTCTTTTAATTCCAACAATACCCTAAACTTTGTAGCCCTTATTGATTTTTCTTTCTTTTTCTTTTTGCCGTTTTTTTTTCATCTTTTCCTCCAGTTTTCTCTTTATCTTTCTCCTTTATTTCCAGAGAATCCATCATTACATAAAAACACACACAAAAATTTTATCGTCAAATCGAGCTTGTCGTAAGTTCTTCTCTATCTGTTCATATAGAATCTCTGCATGTTATTTAAATTTTAAAAATTGATTCTTTTTAATAGTTTGTTTCATTCCTAAAGATTTTTTTGTTGTTTACAAGCTTGCAATATTATAATATAATACTATATTTATATAAAAAAATATCTAAATTTTTTTATTTTTTAATATTTAAAAATAAAAAAGTAACTTATATTTATAAATTGACCTGGCATAATCACTTTACGCTGAAAGTGTATTTAAATAGAAATTATTTTTGAAGTATTAGAATTAAAAATCATAAATAATTCACATTATTATGTGTTAACAACTTTAAGGACATTTAAGTCATTTTGACAACAAAAAAGTGATTGACAACACTTGTTTACCTAACACATCGACAGATTTTTTTCAGTTTCAGCACTTTTATTCAAACACTTATTTGCTTAATTTAAAAGCACTTATTTTAAGCTTTTAATCACTTAAGCTAAAAAGTAATTTTTTAATCCTATCCAAACAAGCTCTATGTATAATTTTCTGAAACTGATAAACGTGAGTTAATAATCAACTCAAACTTAAGACAAATTATATTTTCATGATTAATTTTGTCACTCTAGTTCTATATAACAATTCAAAAGTTTTCCTATATCATTCAATTTTATTAGATATTTCAAAAATAAATTCCATAGTTTCGAAAAAGAGATTATAAGGTGAAAAATCAACTTTTTAATAACAAAATGAAAGTTTCAAAAATCAATTAATTAAACTATTAAAATTATTTGACTCATTTTTTTTAAATGATAGTAGTCAGTTCTTCTTTCGTCAACCAATACTTGTTTAGATTAAAAATTCAACGAATAATTTATCCTTTCTATTTATTTTATCCTTAATTATTAATTTCGATCGTTACCAAATAGTATTAAATTAATTTTGCCCTTATTCAAATTTGCACATCCGCACCCCCAAAGTCCAAAGTTTATTAGAAAGGGTTTTAAGTGAGCATTTCAAGAACTAACAAATGGCGCAAAGCCTTAAGCACAGTATAGAATCCCTTGAAACTGAAGAAGAAGAAGAAGAAAAGGTTCGCCTTGTTATACTAATGAATTCTCTTTTACAAACATTTATTTTTCTATATTTTTTGGTTATTGCTAACTATTAATTTGATAAAATTGCAAGTTCTTTTATGACCTGTAAATGCGTTTTTTGTGTTGTTTATGTAGCTTTTGTCTTAAGGTCTGCTTATATACTACCCTCCTTAGACATTAATTATGGCATTATCTTTGATAATAGAGATAATTTTACAATATTAACCTTTAAATTTAACACTCAAGGGTGTGGCATAGTGGTTCAACGAAGTTGGATTGAGCACCGTGAGGTCTCAGGTTCAATTTCCAACAGAGACAAACACTAGGTGATTTCTTTGTGATCTAGTCTTGGTGGACAGAGTTACCAGGTGCTTGTGGCTGGTGGGAGGTGGCAGATATTCTGTGGAATCAGTCGAGGTGCATTGGATAATGCGTTATTTAATGCTAAGTGTAAAGTGAGTAGAAACAGGTAAATTATCCATTGGTTTTATAAACTAGACAAGTATGGTTGGACATCCCAAAATTGATAAGTGGATAAGTAAAAATGGTAATTTTACCATATTGCCCTTTGGATATAATAAATTTAGCATCCAAGGGTGTGACCTAGTGGTTCAATGAAGTTGGATTGAGCACCGTGAGGTCTGAGGTTCAATTCCCAACAGAGACAAATACTAGGTGATTTCTTCCTATTCTAGTGTTGGTGGACAAAGTTACCTGGTACCTGTTGCTGCAGAGAGGTGACATGCATTCTGTGGAATTAGTCGAGGTGCATTGGATAATGAATCGTTATTTAATGCTAAGTGTAAAGTGAGTAGAAATAGGTAAATTATCCATTGGTTTTATAAACTAGACAAGTATTGTTGAACATCCCAAAATTGATAACTAGATAAGTATAAATAGTAATTTTATGATATTACCCTTTGGATATAATAAATTTAGCATCCAAGGGTGTGGTCTAGTGGTTCAATGAAGTTGGGTTGAGTATAATGAGGTATCAGGTTCAATTCTCAACAGAGATAAACACTAGGTGATTTCTTCTTGTTCTAGTCTTGGTGGACAGAGTTATCTGATACCTATTGCTGGTGGGAGGTGGCAGGTATCCCGTGGAATTAGCTTCGAGGTGTGCCCAAGATGGCCTGAATACCACGGTTATAAAAAAATATAATAAATTTAAAGCTTTGGAAAATGCATTGGATAATGAATCGTATTTAATGCTAAGTGTAAAATGGGTAGAAACAGGTAAATTATCCATTGGTTTGTAAACTACATAAGTATTGTTAGACATTTCAAAAAAAAAAAGTGGACAAGTAAAGATGGACGGAGGGAGTTATTGATAAAATTGCAAGCTGTTTTATGGCCTGTAAATGTTTGTGTTGTTTATGGAACTTTTGTCTTAGGTTTGCGTACGCACTACCCTCCTTAGACACTATGGCATTATATTTGATTGAAATCTACTCCCTCCGTTCATCTTTACTGGTACATTTTCCTATTGGCATAGGAATTAATAAGCAATAAATAATAAATAATAAAAGTAATTTTACTATATTACCCTTTGAATATTGTAAATTTTAATACTTTGGGAAATGTATTGGATAATGAAATGTATTTGATTGAAATCTACTCCTTTAATTTCAAATTTTGTTAGATTGATAAGATCCTGGTATTTGACCTAATATGTCCTTTATTATGCTAAGTTCTTGTTTCTCTTGTGTTCCATAATTCCACTTGAGTTTTTCATGGATGGATTGCAGTGGCGTAGCCTGGATTTTTATTGAGGGAGTTCAAAGTGCACACACGAACTAGTCGATGAGGGTTCAACATCTGCTATATATACATAAAAAATAATTTTAACTATATATAAATAGTTTAATTTCCGCTGAAGGGAATTCGAATGAACCCCCTCATTATATGCTAGCTCCGGTATTGGATTTTGTTGTGTCCTTAGATTTCTTTAGTCTACCATTTCTAGTTGTGAACATTGGGATGACAATGGAGAGGGATAGGTGGAGCAGGTAACGCCTTTACTAACTTTAGTTGTAACCAACCCCACCCTGCCTTGTGTGCCAATCATGACCTTCCAAGTACTCTAGGTTAGGCCTCCCTCTTCTCCCCATCCTATCGGCATCTTATGGAGTAGAAATTAGTGGCGGACTAAGTTGCAAGGACTCCACTTTCGATGCTGCACCCGTGTCGGGTTCTCCAAAAATACACTAACTTTGGCGAATCCGACACGTACACATGGACATTTTTGAAGAGTTAGAGCAATGTAGGTGGCGGATGCAGCCCTTTGGCAATGTGTTTATCTGTCCTATATGTGTGTGTGCGCGTGCGTGTGTGCGCGTGCGGATGTGCGCACACGTGTGTGCGTGTGTCTGTGTATAAGTCAATCAAAATCTGAACACGTAATTTTAAAATACAAGTAGTTCAACATTAGAATATTTAAAGATCAAACTCATCAAATTTAAATTCTTGATCTGCCTCTACTTGTAGTGTGTCAGACTATGCTAGTTTGCAAATTTGATCAGCAAGAGTCCAATTATAGGCTTTAATAAAAGAAAAGTGGCTTCACTAAATAAATCGGATTAGCCGAATTAAGGAAATAAATGTACATTCTCTCTAACATCATTTAGATGAGATGAGTACAAACCGAGGTCATGCGTTCGAATTTCACTGCCAGCCATATCATAAAACGTTCCACATGCTTGACACTTTAAAAAGTATTAGTTCACATCGGAGGAACGTACAAATATAATTAAGTAAATAAAGGTGTTCGCTATCTAAGTATGATAGCTGTACATGTGATTGATAATTTAGGAGTTATCTATGTAAAATGTGAAGATCTTGAAATACATCATAATAAGTTCGAGAAAATGATCTGTTACCCCCTCAACCTTTAGTCGAAATCCTAACTACACACTCAACCTTTTAATGTGACCTATTACCTCCTGAATTTATTTTTATCGAATTTATTACCCCCCAGTTGCTGACGTGTCACTGGACGTGACTACACACGCCCATAGGCGCGTCAGTTGACTTTTTTTCACTTTAAAATTATTATTTTTTTATTGCCACGTCATTATTTTTAATAATTATTATTTTTTCTTAATAAATATTGGCTTCTTCTTCTATTCTTCTTCTTCAATGGCTTCTTCTTCACCTTCTTCTCCTTCTTCTTTTTCTTCTTCTTCTATTCTTCTTCTTCAATGCCTTCAATGGTGCAGCTTTAATGGTGAAATGTCGATGAACAGTGACGGCGTCGGAAAATTCAAAATTCCGTCGACTTTTTTTTTTTGATGAATTTTACGTAATTCGATTCAACATTTTGATTCAACACGTTGATTCAACATTCGATTCAACTTCACGTAATCAATGACATTTGGCTTTTTTGATTCAACATTCTCACATAATTCGAGTTCTTGGATGTCATTGAAAAAGAAGAAGAAGAAATGCCATTAATGAGTTCTCACTTGAACTAAAAACTTCGATTCAAAAAACTTAAGAAAAAATTAAGAACTTGAATTCTTGAATGAAGAGATGAGGAAGATGATAAATTAATCTTGAATGACATTGATTAGTTCTTGGATGCTATTGAAAAAGAAATGCCATTGAACACGAATTAACTTGAAAAAATTTAAGGACTTTAATTCTTGAAAGAGGAGATGATGAAGATAATAAATTAATCTTGAATGTCATTGATGAGTTCTTGGATGCTATTGATGAAGAAATGCCATTGAAGAAAAAGAATTGAAGACGAAGAAGAATTGAAGAAGAAAAAAGAAAAATAATAATTGCCATTGATGGGTTCTTGGGTGCCATTGAAGAAGAAGAAATAAATAAGAAGAATTGAAGAAGAAGAAGAAGAAGAAGAAGAACAAAGAAAAATAATAATGTTAAATTATTATTATTTTTTTAGAGTAAAAAATTTAAAAATGACGTGGCAATGACGTGGCATGACGTGACGGCGTGTGCATCACACCATATTTGTAATGACTGGTTGTCAGTTTGGGGGGTTTTAATAATTCCACTTTAAAATAGTTCAAGGAGATAATAATTCCATTTTGAAATAGTTCAGAGGGGTAATAGGTCACCTTTAAAGATTGAGCGTGCAGTTGGGATTTGAGGTAAAGATCGGGGGGTAACATACCATTTTCTCTAATAAGTTCTTTTAATACTTCAAGATATCAATGTCAAGCCTTATTGTTTATGATTATTATTTTTCCATTAATAGAAGAGTTGAATTTAGTATATAAAAGGCAAAAATGTATGCCACTATGAGATTATAATCTTTCACATTTATTATGATGTTTAATATTATTTTAATGATGAATCCATGTTGAGCTGATCCGTGTACATTTGTATTCACACATATAAGCTTTCGTCATTTAATGAAGAATTACATTTAGTTTTTAAAAGGCAAAAAATTGTACCTTTATGAATGAGAGTACGTAATTTATTCACATTTCATATTGAGGTTTATTATTTTTTTCTATTATAAATGTTGGTTAATCTAATCCGTGTAGTGAGTACATTCATATTTCACACATACAAGACACTTCACTTGAAAGTCAAAGTTCTTTTGTGTGCTTGAAATATTGGTTTCTTACATATATATACAATGAGACTCCTTTGTGTTCATGCAATTGAATTTTAAATCATGTGCAATTAGCTAATACATCGAAGGTAAAATTTATCTATTTTTGCTGGTCTAAAAATTGAAGAACAATCGTGTTCTTTTAGTTAAATGTTATTATTAAAGGCACCTCTTATATAATCAATCCATTAAGCAGGTCGGGTCAAGATTGGATCGGGTTCAGGGTGGGTTAGGTCCTAAATAAATCTAATTATTGATTTTGGAATTGGAAAGCATAGTAAATATTGAAAAAGACACTCTTTTTAGGACAAACCAAAAAGAAAAATAAGACACTTAAATTGAGATGAGGGAGTGTTAAAATTCATTTTTGTATGTGGCGATTGTTTGATGAACTTTTGAGTACTATATATTTATAATAATGTCTAAGTGTTAGCAGAGGTAAGTAATATGAAGTTTAAGGTTTAGATCCTACTTTTGATGGACAATGAATAGCATCATATCCCTCGAGAAGTTGTTTTCCCTCATACTAGGCACAATGATATGACCATAAAATTTTTATGGCATCACTAGTTTCAAATATTGTTCTTTCTTTCTTCGTTCAATTCCATGTCTAGTCAAATAGGTTCATAGAGCATGAAGTGGAGGGAGTAGTATAGAATTGTAGTTTCCTATTAGGGAAGATAGCTTCTTTGATTTCAAAAAAATTGTTAGCCTGATAGATCTTGGTATTTGACCTAAAATGTCCTTTATTATGCTTAGTTCTTTCTCTTTATGATCCATAATTCAATTGAGTGTTTCATGAATGGCTTGTATTGTGAATACACTAGTATATTGTTGTTGTCGTTGTTGCTTGTATTGTGAATATAGGGCCTAAAATATTAACTTGTTGGCAGGGTAGGCGGAGCGGGTAATTCCCTGTCCAACTATAGTCTCAACCAACCCCGCCCTACCTCATTTTTATCGAGTAAAATATTTCATTGATAATAAAAAGGCCATCTTGGCCATATATAAGAGGTATACCAAAAGGAGAAACCTACAAAATATTGTTCTCTCCAAAAGTTACACAATCCTATATACAGATAGGAACTATGTGGGTGCACCAAAAGAAAATAAGTGATCAAAGACTGCTCCTTAATTGGGCAAAGCTTGTCTACACCCCTTCAAAAGCTTTCACATTTCTCTTTCCAAATAATCCATCAAGACAAGGGGAGTAACATTCCAAGCCTTGTGCCTTCTTCTCCTAGCTCCACTCTTCCAGTTGAACAACAACTCCTTCACAGATCTTCGCACTGCCCAAGAAACTCCAATTCAACTAAAGATATCCCACCATAACTTCATGCTAAATTTCAATGTAGTAAAATATGATCCACGTCCTCACCTGCTTGGCGACAAAGGAAATGCCATCTTAGGCTGACAACTTCTGATTTCCTCAAACTTTCGCCTTTAAAATCACCTCTCTAGGAGCTAACCACGTAAAGAAACATGCTCCTCGGAACCTTACAAAATCTATGTTGGATCATATGGATAGCTATCCTACGGCCTGACATGAATCTTATCGTAAAAGGACTTGACAGAAAATACCTTATTATTTCTCAACTCCCAACTCAATGCATCGGTCTGCCGACCGGCTAACATTGCTTGTGAAGTAGCAAGCAATCTCTGGAGCTCAGTCAACTCCCAGTGTTGGAAATCGCTCATAAACCTCAAATCCCAAAAAACCCATCACCTGCCTCATGCACCATTCTTGCCCCTCCAAGCCCCCTCAGGCTAAGTCTCTCTGTTCGCCCTACTCTACTGGCATCCTATGTACTTGAAATCAGTAGCGTATGTAGTCTTTCGTCAATGTGTTCTTCCAGCCTATATATGTGTGTGTGTGTCTTGTGTACAAGTCCATCAAAATGTCAACAAATATGAAAGTTGAACATACAATTTTAATGTATAGCGAGTTCAACACTAATAAATTTAAAGATCAAACTCATCAAAAATTTAAATTCTAGTAACTTGAGCCGGGGGTCTTTCGGAAACAGCCTTTCTACTTCATCAGAGGTAGAGGTATGGACTGCGTACATCTTACCCCCCCCAGACCCCACAAAGTGGGAATACACTGGGTTTGTTGTTGTTGTTGTTGTTGTTGTAGATCTCATATACTTGTAGTGTCAGACTATGCTAGTTTGCAAATTTGCTAACCACATGCCTTAATAAAAGAAAGCTTGCTTCAGTTGCCTATTTGATTTAATTAGTCCACTGGATCAGATTGCCACCACCAAATGTTGATAACATAGTTAAGTACGTAAGTACGTATTCTCTCTAACACCCTTTAGGTGAGATGATCACAGGCAGAGGCAGAGGTCGTTCGAGTTTCACTGCCAGTCATATTAGAACAAATTCCGCGTACTTGATACATTAAAAAGAATTAGTCCACACATTAGAGACGTGTTAACAATATAATATAATTAAGTAATCAGAAGTGTACACTCTCTAAGTATGATATATGTACATGTGATTGATAATTTAGGAGTTACCATGTAGATTATGAAGATCTTGAAATACATCATGATAAGTTCTTTTAACATTTCAAGATATCAAAGTCCATCCTTATTGTTTATGATTGTTGTTTTTCCATTAATGAAGAACTAAATTAGTTTTTAAAAGGCATAGAAATATATCATTATGAAATTACTTAATTTATTCACATTTTACTCTGAGGTTTAATACTTTTTCTGTAATAATAACTTTAGGTTGATCTGATTTGGATACATAGTATATCATTATGAGATTACTTAATCTATTCATTTTTTTTTCTGGTGAAGTTAATCTATTCATATTTTACTTCGACGTTTAATGTTTTTTCTATAATAATAATTGTAGGTTGATCTGATTTGAGTACATAGTATATCATTGTGAGATTACTTAATCTGTTCACATTTTACTATGAGGTTTAATGTTTTTCTATAATAGATGTAGGTTGATCCGACTACACTTGTATTCACATGTATAAGCTTTTGTAAATTAATGAAGAATTAAATTTATTTTTTAAAAGGCAAAAAAAAATAGGTGTGGAGGTCGCGAATAAGGGTAGAAGGCTAATGCGGGTGTGTGGGTTGTAGCTTGCAGTCTGGAGAGTCTTGTGTAGCCGGGTTAATAAGCCTAGAGGTCCGTGTTCATAGGGTCCTTGTTATGGGAGTGTAGGTTATTACTAGGTGGGTGCACTAAGTCTTATGTCTTAGTACCTATTTTCTTATTCCATGTCGCCCTTATGTCTCGTATTTCATATTTCTCTGATGTCTATTTTATTCTTTCTTATTCCTGATTTTCTATTATGTTCTCCATCCCTTTGTTTACTGTTCTCTACTCTGAGCCGAGGTCTATCGGAAACAGTCTCTCTACTTCTTCGGAGGTAGCGGTATGGACCGCGTACATCTTACCTTCCCCAGACCCCACTCTTGTGGGAATACACTGGG
This sequence comes from Capsicum annuum, assembly GCF_002878395.1. NCBI lineage: Eukaryota > Viridiplantae > Streptophyta > Magnoliopsida > Solanales > Solanaceae > Capsicum > Capsicum annuum. Next base: position 17,391,661 of record NC_061114.1, on the reverse strand, counting down.
TATGTTGTTGTTGTTGTAAAAGGCAAAAAAATATACCATTATGAGATTGTGAATTTCTTTTACAGTTCTTTTAGAAAAACATTATAAGATTACTTAATTTATCCACATTTTACTTTGAGGCTTAATATTCTTATGGCACATCCTTTATATAATAAATGTAGGTTGGTCTGATCCCAATACATTCATATTCACATATATAATCTTTTGTTCACTTAGTGAAGAATAAAATTTGTTTTTAAAGAGGCAAAAGTGTATAACATTATGAGATTACTTAATCTATTCACATTTTACTCATGTTTAATAGGTTGATATTCTGTGTGCTTGGAATACTAGCTTCTTACATTATTTACATAATGAGACTCCTTTTTTCCTAAAAATTTACAGCTGTCGCTTCATTTAGTAGGTACAAAAAATTGCATTTTCATCTAAAATGATCATCGATGATAACTAGGTAAATTTGAAGGACTATAATGACCATTTTCTGTAAGTTGAGTGACCATTTTAACTGTAGTCAAGATTCATGTAATCTTGTTGTTTAGCGAATTGCATACATTCAACTATTCACCACTTCTTCTTTTTCTCCTCTTGTTATTTTCGCTTTCTCTTGTTATTTTCTCCATTTCTTTTTGTGTGCTTTTGTAGGAGGTCTCAATTTCTGCAGAAAATGGGATCCACTTGGAAACGCGTGAGACCTGTTGAAGAAGAAAAAGAAAAAGAGGCTAGATCCTTGTAGAAATATCACCCTTTTTTTACTACTTTGCCGCATTGATAAGATTCACACACCAAAAGAGCAACTAATACTGCTATTGGTTCATTAGTTTTTAGGTTACGTTCTTGATTGAAGAGAACTGAAGTATCAGTTATGTTTAGGTCTTTACTGTTCTTAACGGAATGCTGCTATTGCTTTCTTCTTTTCCATTTAAGAATTTTAGTTCTGGTTATCTTTATTTGCCCTTGATTGAGTGGATTTCTCCAACTCTAAACCATTTCTTGCATGAAGGGGAGGGTGATATGTAAAAAGCGCTAAAAGATTTTCTTCCCCTTGGTGGATCGTCCATCATATACTGTATTTAGTATCTCAAACCTCTTTTGTTCCTTTTCTCTTTTGTGGAACCTGTATTCCATCTTTTCTTGCTCGTGATAGCACTAGGGAATAGTCATTACAAATTGAGAAGAGCAGGAAAAAAGGAAAAAGGAGGACTGGGAAATCCATGCTGGACATATGTTTTTTGCCATATATATCTGTATGTTTCTGTACTAAAATATATGGATTGAAAGATTTCCTTCGAGTATTAGAGGTGAAATCTATCTCAGATCCATATTAATAAAGACGTGTTTTGGGCTGAGAAAGTTGTTAGCTGGAGGAGTAAACTGGAAGATCCATGGTGTACATGTGTTTTTTGCCATGGTATCCAATTGAGAACCCTCTCTCTCTCTCTCTCTCTCTCTCACATACACACACACACATATATATAGCTAGATATAGAAGATGTGGATTGAAAGAGTTTCTTCGAATATAAGAATATGAAATGTATCTCATTTCCATACTAAAAAAGATGTTTTTGGAGTGATCAAAATGCTTTTGGGAATGGGGAAGAGGAAGAGGAAGAGGAAGAGGAAGAGAAGGGCTGGCAAATCCGTTCTCTCTTTGCATATCTGAATCACGGTGTCCAATTGAAAACCTTCATATGAAGGCACGGATCGTAAAAGCTCCTTTGAGTATAAGAGGATGAAATATATCTCATGTGCATACTAATAAATATGTGTTTAGGTTTGATCAGGTTTTTTTGAGATGAAATTTATGTGAATTAATGTCAAGCATGGGATAACTTCTCAAGAAGTGCTAGACTACATGAAAATTGCAAAAAGATTATAGGTTTCTGTTGGAGAAGGTAAAATAGCCGGTTCCACTTAGAAAGTGGCTAGGTTTCTTGTATATTTGCCCTAATAGTTGTAGAGAACACACATATTTGTTTGAGGGAAAAAGGTTTAGCTGATTCCCGTGATTTAGCTAGCTAATAAATTCTTAAGTAGTTGATTCTTTTTTTGGATTTTCGTAATTACACTGAGAATTCTACACAGGATACTCCTCAGACAAGACTGCAGTGTGACGACACTCAACTTCACCGCCAGATGTAAATAAGCTTAGTCATAGGTTTGGCAAATTCTCTTTCCAGCTCTACCCCATTGCTAATTTGAAAAAGTCTTTTTTTCTTAAAAGAGGGGGCAACCCGGTGCACTAAAGCTCCCGCTATGCGTGGAGTCCAGCAAAGGGCCCCACCATAAGTGTCTATTGTAGGCAGCCTTACCTTGGCATGCATTGCAAGAGACTGATTTCAAGGCTTGAATTGGTCACATGGGAGCAACCTTACTCGTTACTCCAAGGCACCCCTTCACTTATTTGAAAAAGATAATCATGAATAAACTAAAAGTACCCGTGAAGGAACTAATCATAGGTGGCACAGTTTTGAACTTCTCTCTGTTTTGGTGACTATGGAATCACAGGGGACACAGAGTTGTTCGTCATTTATTGAGCCAACTTGTGTCATATATAAAGACATGAGCAAGCTGTCCAATGTGTCCACTGCATTGTTTGTGAACATGTTCTTCATATTTCCTAAAAAAAGTTAGAGATGCAACTTGTAAATGTCATCAGAGGATGAACGTAGATTATGAAACACGAAATGTTAGAAATTTGAAGAAGAGGAATGGATAACAAAGTAATTGCTACTCATTGATTAGTGAGAAATGAATGACCGTTTCAAGCTGATTGGATATCGTTGAACTTTATATATTGTGGAACTTAATTTGAATCATAAGCACTAAACAAGGTTCAAGAAATGGCATAAAAAAACGGTTAATAAGGAAAGGATGCTAGTTTGATCTATATTTCAAATACTGTTACAGAATGTGAAATCTTTCCTTATACACATTCTACCATGCATACAAAAAATCTATGTTTCTGTCGACATATACCTTTATTTGAGCTTGCAGATTCTCATTTAAGTTCGTAGTTGAGAATTTTTCTAAGTTTTTCCGTATTTCACTACCTAGAAAAAATGCACTACATGATCATGATGTACCACACATCTGGTGCCTTCATGTGATTGCATGTATCAACTAAGATAATAGAACGTACTATATTCTACAATCTAATGGAGGAGAAGTAACATAAGATGAAAGAGTGGTGTTGTGTAATATGTAGGGTATTTAGCCATCAAATACATGATATCTGTATTTTAATTTCCACGCTTTAATATGTGATTAGAGTATTTCTGCTGGATGATGTTTATAATTTTTAACATTTTTAATTGCCGTTTTTGCAATATGCATCTATTAAATATTTTGCAGCATTGTGTTTTTGTTGGATGCATGGTGTTAATGCGAAAAATTTGAATTTTTTTTAAAAAGTTGCACCATTATGACCATATCTTGCATTATTTTTCTTGGTATCCTCTTGCAGATACCTATATAATTGAGAATCACTAAAACAGTCAAGTTAAACGTTAAGGAATCAGATAGTATTGGACATGTCAAAGCGTTGCTACATGATAAGGAGGGCATACTGGTATGTCTTCAACAGCTGCTTTCAGGAGATAATAAGCTAGTGGATGGACGGAAGCTAGTTGATTATGGCATTTGCGAGAACTCCACCCTTCATGCTAATGTTGAAGATTCAATCCCAAAGATCAAACTATATGTAAAGAGATCGTATGCTGAAGGCATCATTGCTGTTATTTCAAAGATGTATATTACTATCCAGGATATCAAATCTAGGATTCTGGCCAAAGAAGGAACAAGCTCGGGCAAATTCTCTCTTTTTCATGATGGAAAGTTTCTTGAAGATGGCAACACCTTAGCTTATCTCAATATTGATGATGGATCAACCCTTCATCTGGTGTTCAATCCAGAAGACAGATTTCTAATTAGTGTTGTAATGCCAGATTATCAAGTCGAACAAATAGAAAGTCAGGGCTAGTTTATCTGTTCGCCATGTTAAAACAGCTATAGAGAGCAAGGTTGGTTGGTCAATTGGTGAAATGCCTCTCTTTATGGGAAAACAGTATCTGGAAAACCTGTTCATTTCCAAAGAAGGCTCCATCTTACTGGTGGTGGAGGGAACAATGCAGATCTTTATCTGTAAACGTACTGATCGTGAATGTGTAATGCTGGACGTTCACAAGAACAACTCGGTCAAGTAAGTGAAGGGGATGGTTCTAGATAAGCTTGGAATACCTGTTCATTTCCAAATGCTTTTGTTCGAGGGAAAATGTTTAGTTGATTCCCGGACTTTATCTAGGTACAAAATTCATTCTATATCTGGATGTTTATAATTGCACTGAGAATCCTACAAATAGTACTCCTCAGACTGGACTGCTGCATGATGACACTCAACCTCACCGACAGATGAATTCAGTCACAGGTGTGGCAAATTCTGTTATGAACCATAGTGGTGATGTCGAGGACAGCAGAGCCAACACAGGAGATCAGAGTAATCGTACTGACTGTAGAACAAGTAACCTTGTGAAAATACCATTTAACAGATTTAGTTGATTATTTCGCGGAGCTGGGTAACCGAACATAGTGGGGGGCTGCGCGTGTTAGTGCCTGTGGAGTATGAGAAATCTGTTAAAAGTCGCTATCTCTGTATCTTGTTATACCTTTACTGTTTCATTGCGATTTCCAGTTAACTAAGATACTCAGTCACGTTGGTTTGATATTGTGTCTGTGTCGGACAAATACAATCTGTTGTTTTTTATATTTGGTGTGGTTTTAAAAAAAAGTTCTTGGATTCATGGCCCAAAATGGTAAATATGCATCATTTATTATTTGGTGTGGTGGATGTTAACCACTTTTTTAACGATTTGTGTATTCACTTTAAATCGCTAAGTTGAGGGGTATAAGCCTTTGCATTTCTATGTGTGTTGTGGATTAGGTTGAATTTGGACGAATTAGATATGTTGAATCAATAAATGAGTAGATCATTGATCCGTCCAAAGGTTACTTAATTTTCAACGAATGTGCAAAATAATGAGATGTGTTGTAGAAAATTGAAGATCATGTGCTTTATTTTACCTTTTTAAGTGGTTAATCCTCCCTAAATTACTAATTATGATTTTAGATTTATTGAGGTCATTTAGTTTTGAAAGGCAATAAAGTATACCTTTATAAATGAGATTACGTAATTTATTCACATTTTACTTTGATGTTTAATTTTTCTTTTATATTATAAATGTAGGTTAATCTAATCCTTGTAGTGAGTACATTCTATTTCATATATACAAGACACTTTACTTGAAAGTCTAACTTCTTTTGTGTGCTTGGAATATTGGTTTCTTACATATGTATACAATGAGACTTGTTTGTGTTCATGCAATTGAATTTTAAATCATTTGCAATTAGCTAATACACCGAAGGTAAAGTTTGTCTATTTTTGTTGGTCTAAAGATTGAAGAACAACTATGTTCTTTTAGTTAAATGTTATTATTAACGGCACCTCTTATATAATCAACCCTTTAAGCGGGTCGAGTCAAGATTGGATCGGGTTTAGGGTGGGTTAGGTCCTAAATAAATCTATTGATTTTAATTTTTACAACTTACAGTTGTCACGTCATTTAATGGTGACCATTTACATTAAGTTGAGTGACTATTCACTCTTAGTTTTACTTTGACCATTATCTGATTCATGTAATCATATTATTAAGAGGGGTGCATAACTTCTATTGTTTTACCACTTCTTTTTCTTCTTATTTTCACATTCAAGAATTGCTTTGTGCAGGAAGTTTCAAGGTTTTGAAAAAGATGGCTTCGAGCACGAAGTGGAAGAGAATTGCCGATGAAGAAGAAAAAGAAGAAGAGGTTAGATCCTTATACAGATCACAACTTTTTCTGTTATTTTGTAATGTGTGAACTTGTTTTATTTTTTTGGGTGAATCTCAAACTGAGGATCGTTTGCTAGGTGGGATAAGGGATAACAATCCTATATAAAAATGTTAGTTCATATTTGATTATTGGTGTTAGAAAATCCCGGGGTAAATTTTGTACTGATATGGTAGGAATTAGGTATCTTATATAGAAGGCGAGATCCAAATGTTAAAGTTTATAGTCCATTTAATTTACTCTTATGAAGGATTTGAATGAAAGCAACTGGGGTTCGATCTGAATTCCATGTATAAGTGAACTAGATAAAACAGGATCAACATACAATTTTTTTTCCTCTCTAGAATAGTTTCCTTATAAAAGGAGAAGGATTATGTTTATGATTCATGTTTTAAGTATATTTTAGTCTTCTCGTAAACTTTTAATGTTAGTGCATACAAGGAATTAAAAAAATTGTCATTTGTCTTGTTACGTCCTTGTCAGATTTTTGAAACCATAAGGGGGCGGTGAACGTAGATTGTGGAGAGGTTAACCTATGTCATATTAATACTTTTGTTAATATAGTCTTCTTTCAATAGGTTGTAACGATCCTCCCGGTCGTTGTGAAATTTTCTCATTTTTCTATTTTACGCTCTCCATAGTTTGTGTACGTGAATTATCACTCACGGGATGAGTAGTACCAATTCTTAAGGTGTTTAAAAATAATTTATGTCATTAGTCGAATTACTGAGTTTTAATAAATTTAAGCTTGATCATAGTCAACCTTTGATCAAGACAACCTCGACTCGGTGTATTAATATTTTCAATAGGTCCGAAGCGTACTTTTAAGTCAAGTTACATATTTGATTTATTTTTATGGGACTTCAACTAAATTTTGAAGATATATTAAAAGTTTTGGATAATTTAAATAATTAATTTGATTAGTTGATTAATGGGTCAAAATAACAATTTATTTAACTGTTGTTAGTAAAAGAATGATTTTAAATAAGTAGGGTTTACCATTTACATAGCAAGAAAAATCAGAAAGGGGCATCTTGCGGTTTCTCCATTGCGTAGACACCTAATTGTGTCCCTTCCAAAGTCCAAATCATTCATTTTTCACCTCACATTTTCATACACCCTCACCCATGTGATTATATCTCACAAAAATATAAAAAATAATAAAATTTCAATAAATCTCTAACAAATTAAATCCCTAATATTCCCTTATCCTAACAAACTTTATCTCAACCAACTCATATCACCACCCAATACCCCACACATACCCAACCCACGTGGTCCTCACCACCCTTAAATTCATGTTTTTATTCTCCATCAACAGAATACATACGCACAGAACCCTCAACCCACACACTCCCCATTTTTTTCCTTTTCTTCTTCACAGAGAACACACTCACACACACAACTTCATCCTCACCATACACTGATACACACAGACAACAAATACTCCACACACTCACATACTACTACACATATACACAGAACACACCCTCATACTGACCTCACCGTCACACACCCATATACACTACACACTCTCATTCCACCGGGATACACACAGAAGCGGATAGATAACAGATGACGTGAGAGATAGAGAGCAGTTGATAGAGAAAATAGGAGAAGAAAACAGTAGAGGGTGATCGGTGATCGGAAAAGGAAAGAGAGGGAGAACAAGGGATCGACGGGGTCAGAAATTTGACTCGTTTGCTTCGATTTCTTCCATCTCCGAGCTCGCCGGAGATACAGCGAAGTGAAAAAAGTGCCTAGCCCCCTCAAAATCCGAAAGTTCTGACCAGTTGAGCTTGACTGAGCTCTGGTGATATGAAAACAACGACCCAGCCCGCTCCGCAATCGAACCCTTATCGGAAATCATAAATGGGGTTTTGTTGGTCGTCGTGAATTTTTTTTGCGATTCTTGTGGAAAACAATAAAGGTATATCGAGGTTGGTTTTGTTCGATTGGCGAGTTCAAGGTCGAGGTTCATTGATTCCCAAAGCTCCTTCGCTGTTTAAATCGATTCAAGTTGATTGAATAAAAGAAGCCTTGAGATTCAATTCTATCTTCTCTCCTTTTAATTTTATAAAATCGTGTTTGGTATATGTAAATCTTTGTTGTGTATTGTTTAATGTTGAGTTGGATGTGAAAACTTGATTGGTGAACCATGTATCGTATTAGTTTAATTATGTTGAGATTGAATTCTGGGGTGGAATTGAGAAATTGATAAAACGGTGAATTTGGATTGATTAAGACTTTGGTTTAATTTGGTTTAAGTATGAATATTGTTGAACATTATAGTAGCATGATTAGGCCGTTAAATCTTTAGGTAAATTCTAGATTTTGGGGTAGGCAACTCATAGGATTCTAATCATCGAATGTGTAAATGTTTGTGTTGAGTGATTTTTCTCATTTTATTGCTTTAAAAATGTACTCATTTGGTCGGAAAATGCCTTGAGGAATTTGTATTGATTTATCCGGGGAATGCCCCGACAGATCATGTATGCAAAAGAGGTTCGTGATCAAGGCCCGAGGCATCGGGTAAGACATTGGAGAATAGTTTTAGGATTAGTTTAGAATAAGATTTACATTTTTGCATTTTTTTTTCTATTTTTGGACTGTATAATTGGACTGGACACTATATTTTGGATTTATTTTATTTTGTGTATTTGATTGATTGTTTTATGTGTTTTTGTGTGGTTTATACATTCGTAATGTCAAATTAGCCGATACGCTCCACCAAGCGACAGTGGTTGAACCACGGGATTAAGGGGTGCTTAACATCTTCCCCTCGATCAATAGAATTCCTTAGTCGAAATCTTTGTTCGCGGATCAGTTTTAGCGTCAAAATCATCTTCAAAAAGGATTTTCAAAGGTGACTTGGCACACCCGATTTATGCCAAGTGGCGACTCTGAGTTTTGAATATAAACGTTCTTTTCTAAACAAATTTTCATCTTTTGTCACTTTAATAATAAAAATCTTTTCGAACCTAAAAATCTAACTTTTCGAGTTAAAAAAAACTGAGTGTGACAGCTCTGGCGACTCTGCTGGGGATCTTTCAGAATTCGAGCTTATTTTTGAGTTGTATTGGCTTAGTTTGACATTATGGGTGTATATACATTGTTTGTGTTATCATTCGTATTTGTTTTATCATTGTTGAGTGCCTACGTGCTACGTGTTTATAGTCTTTCTTCTTATGTGTTATCGTTTTATATTTGGCATCATGTGTATAACCCGAGTCAATTCTTTTTGAAACAAGTCCGTAGTATACGTGTTGTACACGACCTCTAGTTGAGTCACCCTTATTTTAGGAGGGGAAGAACAACCTTGTTAGTGAACCCCAACGTAGGTCAACCTTTAGGTCATGCTTATCTGCATCATATTGAGACCTAGCGGGACTCATGTGGCCATTTGTAGGAGACTCACCTCTAAAGCATCCCTACGTGCTAAATGTCGCATCTCTGAGGGTAACGTGGTCATTTGAGGACCTATTTGGGGAAAGCGTGTGTTAGAAGTAAAGTGTGTAGACAAGAAAGTTTTGAAAAAAAAGAAAACAAGAAAAGGTGAGTAAAAAAAGAGTGTTTCGTAGTTTTTTTTAGAGTTCTTTATGGCTTTTGATTTTTTTCACAATCCAAAAATTCAAAAAGATTTTTTACCTTTCACACTCATTTTCTCAAAAACATCAAAAAGATTTTTCTTTTATTCCTTTAGCATGCATTCATAATTCAAAAATTTCAAAAAGATTTTTTCCAAATAGAAACTTTTTATAAAAAGAAAACTCAAAAAAAAAATGGTAGAAGTTTTGTACATTTCATAAAACGAAAATATCAAAAAGAATTTTTTCTTTCGTAGTTGTTGGTGTCAGTTTTATGTGAAGTGTCAAATTAAAAATTCAAAAATGATTTTATTGGCGTTTTTCATCATTTGTGAAGGTTTAGTTTGTTAGTTGATCCTTAATTGTCCAATCTGGACGAACTACGCACCCCTGATTCTCCTCTCTCGGGAGTGAGATATATAAGCAGCCTATTGTGGGTTCGGGGATCTTATTTAAAAAATTCAAAAAGATTTTCTTCACTCTTCATTTAGAGTAGCTGTTTCCTATACATCTTTAAAAGAAAACCACAAAAAGATTTTTTGTTAATAGCTTCAAGTCTCATTTTCGTACGAAATTCAAAAATTAAAAATCCAAAAGGATTTTTCTTTGGTAATCATAGGTTTCGTTTTGTATAGGGAGTTTAAAATTAAGAAATTCAAAAGAGATTTTCATCAATTCTTTTGACAATTTGTTATCTTCTTTTCTTTTTAAAGTTTCTAGAAAAAGAAAAAGAATGGAAAAAGAGTTTAATTTGTCATTTTTGGCAAGACTTCACGAACTACGCACACCTGATTCTCCTCTCTGGGGAGTGAGATACGTAGGCGCCCTTCTAGGGTTCGGTGATCTTTTTCAAAGAAAAGGAAAAATCAAAAAAGATTTTGAGAAAGTTTGAACTCTAACACCTTTGTTATCTCTTGTCCAGTTAGTTTAAGGTGGTTGGTTTGTGGCATTTTGACTGGTCCTCCATATTGCTCCAAGTCAAAGAGAAAGTTATGGCCAACAAGGATACCGAGGTTGTTGTCACTAATCAGATAGAGAGTTCGAGAAATGAGAATTTAGGAGTTAATGAAGAGATTCGAAAATTAAGGCAGCAAATGACAGAAATGCATCGAGCTTGGGCTAATGGGTTGCCGCCTCCTCCAGTTCTCACTGATAATCTGCAATATATTTCTAGCTTGCCTCTCATGCCACATGCACAATTTCCCATTTTTGTTGACATGCCACAACACGCATTAGGGACTATTCTGGGGCAACACTATCCAAACACTTTCAATATTCATTTCCTCACTCCTCAACACAAAACTACCACATGCTTGGCTTCACCTGCTATTCATACTTTTTCAGCACTACTCTATAAGACCGCGCAAAGTTCCCTCGTAGTCTGAGCCTTTAGAGCGTTTCAAGTGAAGTGTAATTCAGGCCCTAAAAAATTAAGGAGTGACTTCCAAAGTGATTAGTTTTTAAACTTTGCTGAATTTTCCTTAAAATAACTTTTTATCGTGTGGAAATTGAATTATCTTTTCAACGATACCCATTTCGTCGAAATCCGGCATCAAAAGAGAAAGATATAGCCATTTTACAGAAAGTAGTAAAATCGCCCAGGTGCGACGGAGAGGGCCGACAAACCGTTGGGCTTGTGATGGACCATCGCCCAAACTGTCGTAGAGGAGGCAGTGAGGCCTCGTTCTGGTTGAGTTCGACCGTAAGGGTTAACAGACCATCGGGCCCTCGACGGACCGTCGCACCCATCGTCGCAGGCGAGGTAGTGAACCAAGTTATGGACCAGGTGCGACAGGCAGGACCGACAACCGTTGGGCCCTTGACGGACCGTCACACATCCTGATTAATAATTTTAAGTCATTTTTAAAAGGGCTTTTTGGTCTTTTCCCACCCTTTTAACACTCAGATATAGCCCAAAATGAAGGAAATAATTTTAGTTCCTCCAAAAACACCAAGAGCTAAGGTTTTCTTCCCTTAGAACAAACCAAAATTTCTTCTCCAAGAAATTCAAGAACTCACCATAGATTTTACAAATTGAGTTAAGATTCAAGGTTCCCAAGTCAAAGGCTTCAAGAACCATCTCTCAAGAGTAAGAAGAAGAGCCTCAAACAAGTTTGCTCATCCAAGTCATAATCTAAGGTATGTGGGGTTTGAACAAGGAAACTTCTTTCGTCCTTGAGATTTTACTAGTCCCAATGTCTAGAGATTAAAGTACATGAGTATGTTGAGATTTTAAGGCAAAATGTTGAAAATTCCAGATTTTCTATATGATTTGTAAATCTTTATGACATCTAATATGCACTTTAATGAGTCCTAACTTGAGATTTGATTATGGGTCATGAAGCCCTACTTGAGATTTGCAATTTTATGAACTTTTGTGCTATAAGCACCTACAAATTGAGTACTTTGATATTATTGAGAAAGATTTGGCCTTTCGGTCAGAATAGAGTTGAAATCCTCATTGAATATGATTTAAAGCAAATAGAAATATGTTTTGAACGTCATTATAGACCCTTGAGTTATTTTAAGGTGAATTTTCTAAGAGTTCTGAGCTAAATATGGGAGTATTATTTAGCACCGAGTTTGGTATGATTCCAAGGTCTCATACCCCATAACTACGTGTCACCGTAGGTTCGAGATTTATGGGCCCAAGGCCGAGATAGTGATTACTAAAGATGAGGTTCTACTCCGATGGCAAGGATAGAACAGCTATCCCCAACAAGGGCAAGACGTTGGACTCCATATAGCTCACATGGTTTATGTCGGTTAGAAGAAACTCCCGAGTTCTAAGTGTCCCAGTCTAAAAGAGTTCTAGAGTTCCCAAGTGTTAAAAGTTCCTATCAGTTCTGAGTCGTTAGGTTTTAAAGAGGTTTTATTCTCTACAAGATCAAAGCATGAGTTTGAAAGTATTGTGTAAAGCTTCTTTTAGACTTCAAGTACTAAGAATAAGAGAAGAGTATGGATGTTAAAGTTAAATATAATAACTCGCGAGATTTGTGTTACATGCTTCACTATTCATGATTCATGAGTTTTATATTCTAGACTTATTCAAGCTATGTGAGTCATTCCTATTTGCATGGATGATTTTATTAACGAGTATTGATATTGTTTTATGAAAATGCATACACCCCCATATACTCAGTACATTCCCAAAGTGTTGATCCATATATACGTCTGTGTGCTACATTGTCTCATAATGTAGGTACAGGTGCTTAGTCCCAGCAGTGACAGTGATCTCCGAGCATCTCATCTACATCCTTACCCTTGGTGAGTCCTCATGGTTCGAGGACCTATATTTGTAGCTTTTCCACTTTTATAGTGTTTTGAGTTTTACTTTTGGCTCATTGCGAGTCAGTTGGGGGTTTGTCCCAATGGCTCTCCAGTTTGAGTAGTAGAGGCTTTGTCAGACTAAATTGTCAGTTGAAGTTGTGTTCTAGACTATCAATATTTTTGCTATCCAGACAATGTTTCCAGCTATTTTGGATTATAGTTGACACAGTAAGGCATCATTGTTTAGCTTATTTATCCTAAAGCAAGTGTTAGAAGTAGTAACAAGATCAAAGGGTTAGCTTAGGGCTACTTGTAGCCCTAAGCACCGTGTGACGTCTCGGGGATGAGATTTTAGGGCGTTACAACTCCCACCTGAAGCTACTACTTTTGATGTTCAGCCACTAGTTGTGATTCTTCATTCTGCAAGTGAGCTTATATTAAATATTTCTAGTGATAAGCATTATGCTCACGAGTCCACATTTAAGTCGACTGGTCCTTATGGCTACACTCAACCACCTGAATTTCCTCTTAACACTGAGAAGCCTATTATGATAGAAGAACAAGAGGAAATGGCCATAAAATTGAGAAGTTTGGAACTGGCTATGAAAAACTTTCAAGAACTTGGGGGTACAAAAGTGTCTCATATAAGGACTTATGCATATTTCCAGATGTCAACCTTTTCCTTGGCTTTAAAATGTCAAAGTTTGAGAAATATGATAGACATGGGGACCCAGTGGCACATTTGAGGTGCTATTGTAACCAACTAAGAGGTGCTAGAGGAAAAGAAGAAATACTTATGGCTTACTTTAGTGAGAGTCTTTCGGGTCTAGCCTCAGAGTGGTTTGTTGATCAGGATATTGATAGGTGGAATAGTTGGGATGATTTGGCTAATGAATTTGTGCAACAATTTTAATATAATGTGGAATTGATCCCTGACATCCCTAACCAGTATGAAGAAGAAGAATACTGAGAGTTTCAGGAAATATGCGATCAGATGGTGTGAACAAGCTGCTAGGGTGAAACCGCCAATGAAAGAAAGAAAAATAGTGGAGGTATTTATTCAAGCGCAGGATGAAACATATTATCAACACTTGTTACCTGCATTAGGCAAGCCATTTATTGAAGTTCTCAAAATGGGGGAAATGATAGAGGATGGAATTAAGACCGATCGCATTGTGAGTTTTGCAATATTGAAAGAAACTACTCAAGCAATTCAAAAGGGTTCAGGAAGTGTTGGGGGAAATAAGAATGGGGAAGATGTATCTTCCATTGTAGTTGGACAACAGACACGGTCAAGAAGACCACGTCATCGTTACCCTCAGGCTCAAACCCAAGTTTAGGCCTAAGCTCCACAGAATCACTCTCAAAATCTACTATACCCCATTACTCTACCTCCATATCCAGTATATAATGCACAACCATATGTTCAGTTCCCTTCTTACCCACAATGGCGTGCACCAACCCCGCAGAGTTATCCTCCAACTCTACAAACATACCAAAGCCCTTCTACTCTCTATTTTCGATCCAATCCAAACAATAAAATAAGGCAGAAGTCGAGAGATAGTTTTACACCAATTGGAGAGTTGTATGCCAGTTTATTCCAGAGATTGGTACAATGGGGCATGATCAGTCCTCTCTTTGGGTATACTCCTAAACCGCATTCAAGAAGCTTTGATCCTAATGTACAATGTACATATCATTCTGATGTTCAGGGTCACAGTATTGAAGATTGTCATGCTTTGTAAAGAGAAATAGAAAATATGATTCAACACAAATCCATTGTGGTGCAGAACACTGACAGTGAGGAAAGTTCTAGTCATGCTGATATGCAAACCAGTGGCTTAGATGTCAGGCTGAGCAATTGAGAAGTCACCCCTCTCCCTATTAGAAAGAGGTTTGGTAGTTTGTTTTATTTTATTTTTCTGTTATCTGAATTATTTCAGGGTTGTAGTTCGGAATCTATCTTGTTTTGTCTCTTTGTCGTTATGTTCAAACCCTTCTATCTTTCATTTTAATTAAATGGAGTGTCCCTTTTTCCTTTGTGTTTTAAATTTGTGTTGTTTGTTTGTTTTCTTTACATAGAATATTTTATGTTGATTCTAATGATATTACATGTTAGCGGAATTTTCAGTCAGATCTTAAAACTCAATTTGAGCATGAATTGTGAATCAGGGGGCTAAAGTTAGAAAAGTATCTGAGAACATAGGTAGGGTTCTGAGGCATTTGGTGACAAGTTGAAGCCTTCTTTGAAAACTAAGACAATTATTTTGAGAATCGCAAGAATAACTTGATCATCAATTGAAAGACATGTCTCAATTAAGTCAAATAGTAGATGTATGATCCTACATCAAAAGGAATAGAAAAATCAAATCCGCGAAAGTATGAGTCATTCGATGTGAGAAATGTACAACAAAGGTGGAGTTTGCAGAAGAAGTAGTGATGCACAGACTTAGTCAAAGTTAATTCTTAAAAAGATGTCACAAATGATCTTCATCTCTCACTTTCATATTACATGATATGTACTTGCATTTTCAAGGATTGATATGACGAAGGTATTTCATTCTGCTATCCAAACATCATGTCATCCTTTGTTTACCTCATTTGAGCTTTAGTCCTATTTTCTTTCATTCCCCTATTTTAGAATCAAGATAGAGTCAGCAAAGCTCAAAAAAAAAGTGTCGAGAAAAACAATAGAGTCAGAAAATTTCAACAAAAAAAAGAGAAGAAAAATAAAATATGTCCAAAAAGAAAGAAAAGAGAAAAGTGTCGAGAAAAGTAGAGTCAGAAAGTTTCAAAAAGAAAAAGAGTCAATAAAAGAGAAAAAAATAGAATCAATCAAAAGAATAAGCTGCCAAAACTACGTATGACCTGATTCTCCTCTTTCGGGGGTGAGATACGTAGGCTGCCTACTCTGGGCTCGAACCAACCAAATAAAAATTTAGATTCACCCATCCAAAGAAACTGGGGCATGAGTTAATCCTCATTGTTTGATTCGATTCCAAAAGTTGTAAGTTCTATCCCACTCCAAGTGTCGTTTGGGTCTCATGCCATCCTTTCTTTCTAACCTTATCCAAAAGCCAAGTTACAAATAAAGAAAGACCTTTAGATCAATCTTTGAGAATGTTAAGGCTAAACATGCTATGGATATGATAATGCATTTTAGGAACTACTTGTCTTCCTCAACATAAAGAATCAGGAGAAAAATAAAATGAGAGAGCCTTATTGGTGAAAATCCTCATGGGAACCATAAGGCGATAGTGAGCTCAGAGAAATGAAAATAAGAAAGTCTTATTGGTGAATAACCCTCACATACACCATAGGAAACTAGTGAGCTAAGAGAAAGAAAATGAGAAAGGCTTGTTGGTGAAAACCCTTCAAGGTGCCACTAGCTGAATGAGCTCTTCAAATGCAATGGGTCCAACCAAGTAACTAAATTTTAGAGCCATTAACTCAAAAATAATTGGTAAAAATTTTGAATGGAAAGATCAGGCAGCTTAATCCAAAATGCATAACATAATCATTAGAGTTGACTGTCATTTTTAGATAATTTTTTTTATTTCTTTGTTTCAAATGGGAACATTCATTATCTTCTCTTTCTTTTCTTTATCTTTACTTTATTTTCTTGAGTCAGTTATTCAAATAGAAAATCATTGTCATTTTTCTCTTGTCTTTGAGTCAAGTTCATGTCAAAATGAGTGAGAAAAGATTTCAAAACTGGCTACCAGCTTCTTTAATTGCACAAAGCAAGATAAAAGGCCAGCACATAAAAGAGACATGATTGTGAGCCAAAATAAGGTATGCAAAAATTATCAACAGAAAAGTCTGGGAACTCACGGAAATACTAAGGTTCAAAGGGTTTATCTGACGAGCATGGCAAAGCAGAGATAATGTGTTTGTTTTAGAGTAACTCTTAATAATCTGAGTTTGGGTCAATGATGTAGCAAGTCGATGACATATGCTAATGGTTGGAAGCAAGGTTAAATGTGATGGGGGCAAGAGTGATTGCCTCAAAAGCAAAATCCATAAATAAGCCACCATGTTTTAAACTCACAAGTTTTCTTTGTATGAAGCAGGAACACATGTTACATTCAGATCAAGGATTCCTGAGCCTAAACATCAAAGGCTGTAATTTCTCACTTCTACAAATGCAAGAGACAATATTGATGCAAGGGTTTGGTGATCAAAACCATGGTAAAGCTTTGGGTAATTCAGGTTCATTTATTAGGTGATGCACTTCCTAAATTAAAACTTCACTCCTAGAAGTCGCACTTTCTAGTTGAGTCATTCTACTTGAACCGTAGGAGACACTTCCTTGGTGGGTATTTAAGTTTCTCTTGTAGGTGGTTCACTTCCTAACTTAAATTCGCACTTCCTAGTTGAGTCAGTCCCCTTGATTCCTAGTAGATGTATTTCCTAGTTGAGTCAATCCCCTTGATTCCTAGTAGATGTGCTTCCTAGTTGAGTCAGTCCCCTTGATTCCTAGTAGATATGCTTCCTAGTTGAGCCTGTCCCCTTGATTCCTAGTAGATGTACTTCCTAGTCGAGTCAGCCCCCTTGATTCCTAGAAGATTTACTTCCTAGTCAAGTTAGTTCCCTTGATTCCTAGAAGATGTACTTTTTGGTCGAGTCATTCCCCTTGATTCCTAGTAGATGTACTTCCAAGTCGAGTCAGTCCCCTTAATTTCTAAAAAATGCACTTTCTAGTCGAGTCATTGCACTTAACCTTTAGGAAACGCACTTCCTTGCTAGTTTTCATTTGTCAGGTGGCACACTTTTTAACTTAAACTTGTATCTCTAGAAGACGCACTGTCTAGTCAGAATTCCCCGCTTTAATTCTTAGGAGGCGCACTTCCTAGTCTTGTTCATTTAATTTTATTCTCAAGAGATGCATTTCTTGGTCAGAGTCTTGATTCATCATTGCAACATGCAAGTAGGTATAATGTGACTTTCCCAAAAGTCTTCTGATGATAAACTAGGGCAAAAAATTTAATTTCTATTTTTGAAACTTTACTTTGCAGGCAAACGAAATTTCTCTTTATAATAATTTTTGTTTGGAAAAATTTTCTTTCTAGTTTTGATGTGATTTCAGGAGCCCACCTGAAGAACAGGGCGAATAAATGGAAAGTCAAGAAACAAGGTGAAGAAGTTGAAAGTCAAGAAACAAGGTGAAGAAATTGAAAGTCAACAAATTGAAAATAGCAAGTCAGGAGCCCACCTGGAGAACAGGGCGAAGAAATTGAAAGCCAGGTAATAAGTTGAAGAAATTGCAAGTCAGGAGCCCGCCTGAAGAATAGGTGATGAAACTCAAGTCAAGAGTCTAAAAGAAGCTACATAGATAGGATTTTTATAATTTCATTTATATTTCAACTTGTAATTTTTATTTTTATGTAATGACAGAGCCGCGGATCGAAACCTCGACAGGGCCTCACTCGACTCTCCAACTCGGTATAGCACCTCTCCTTCCAAACCTTTGAGATACCTGTGATTTGATTTTCTCATAACTTGGGTAGGTAGGATTTCCTAAGTCAAAGACCTGGTTGCCCTTCTTCCTTCTGTTTCTTTCTTTGAATAATGGTCGGGTCAGAATTTGGTCTTGTTGTCTACTTTTTTGTCTGAAAACACTTTGTGTTTACACCCAAAAAGGGAAATTATGTAGACACCTAATTTTGTCCCTTCCGAAGTCCAATTCATCCATTTTTCACCTCACGTTATCATACACCTTCACTCATGTGATTATACCTCACAAAAATACAAAAAATAACAAAATTTCAATAAATTCTTAACAAATTAAATCTCTAATATTCCCTTATCCTAACAAACCTTATCTCAACCAACTCATATCACCACCCCTACTCTTACATACCCAACATACCCAACCCATGTGGTCCTCACCACCGTCAAATTCATGTTTTTATTCTCCCTCAACAGAATACATACGCACAGAACCCACACACTCCCTATTTTTTTTCCTTTTCTTCTTCACAGTGAACACACTCACACACATAACTTCATCCTTACCATATAGTAATACACATAGACAAAAAATACTCTACAATCTCACATACTACTACACATATACACAGAACACACCCTCACACTAACCTCACTGTCACATACCCATAAACATTACATACTCTCAATTCCACCGAGATACACACAGAAGCGGATAGATAAGAGATGGCATGAGAGATAGAGATCGAGAGAGAGAGCAGCTGAGAGAGAAAAAAGGAGAATAAAACAGTAGAGGGTGATCGGTGATCAGAAAATAAAAGAGAGAGAGAAAAGGGGATCGACGAGGTAAAAAATTTGACCCATTTGCTTTGATTTCTTCCATCGTTGAGCTCCAATAAAGTGAAAACAGTGCCCAACCCCCTCAAAATCAAAAGTTTCTAACTAGTTGAGCTTGACCGAGCTTCGGTGATATAAAAATAATGACCCGGCCCCTTCCGCAATCGAACCCCCATCGAAAATCATAAATGGGTTTTGTTGGTCGTTGTGAATTTTGTTGCGATTCTGGTGGAAAATAGTAAAGGTATATTGAGGTTGGTTTTGTTCGATTAGCGAGTTCAAGGTCAAGGTTCATTGATTCCCGAGGCTCCTTCGCTGTTGAAATCGATTCAAGTTGATTGAATAAAAGAAAGACAAAATGACCTTTTGGACCCCTGTACTATGTCAGATTTGTAAGTTGGACACTTCTACTTACATGTTTGTCATCTAGATCCTTGAACCCATCAAAAAGCAACATTTTGCACCCTTTGACCATTGACCTTGCCTAAGTGGCAAGGTCATGGTGACTAGAATAAAGAGAGTAGCCACTCGCCTGGGGTGCGAGTGGGGGTCAATTTTTGGCTAATTTTACATTAAGATAATTAAAAAAAATATTAAAATTAAAAAAAAAAAAATTAAAAAGGGTTTTTTTTTCCTCCATCTTTGTAAATTTAAAAATATTTTTAAAAATTTAAAAATAATTTAAAAATATTTTTAAAAATTTAAAAATAATTTTAAAATTTTTTTAAAAAATTAAAAAGGGTCCTTTTTTTCCTCCATCTTTTTTAATTTAAAAATATTTTTAAAAATTTAAAAATAATTTTAAAATATTTTTAAAAATATAAAAATATATTTTTCCCTCCCCACCCCAGCCCGTCCCCATCCCCACACCCTACCCAGCCCCGTCCCACCCCATCCCCAGTCTCCCCACCCCACCTAACACCCGTCCAGCCCTCCCCACCCTCACCTCAGCCCGTCCCCACCCCCACACCCTACCCAGCCCCATCGCACCGCACCACCAGCCTCTCCACCCCACCCATCCCCATCCCCACCCCCTCACACCTCACCATCCCTATCCAGCCCCTCCCCACCTCACCCCCAGCCCCCATACCCCTTCCATCCCTGTCCCCACCCTACCCCAGCCCCTTTCATCCCCTACACCCCACCTCAACACTCTTCCATCCCCCTTTCTCCACACACACGTTCACTTTTTATTTTTTATTTTAATTTTCCCTCTCAATTCAATTCTCTTTATTTTTTAATTAAAATTTAAATTTGAAATATTTTTATTTTTTTGGGGATTAAAATTTAAATTTAAATTGAAAGTGAGTGATAATGAATATTTAAAAAAATTAGTGAATTTCGCTTCAAAAAAATTAAAATTTTTGTAAATTTGTTAAAAATATTCAATTTTAAAAATCAAAAATTTATTATGTTTGTATATATGAATTTGTAGTTAAAAATTTAAATTAGTTGGAGAAGACTTTTAATTATTTGGAATGGATTTGATGTTTAATTTGTGAGAAAAAATAAAAACAAGATTATTCAAATTTTT
Source organism: Capsicum annuum (assembly GCF_002878395.1). Classification (NCBI taxonomy): domain Eukaryota; kingdom Viridiplantae; phylum Streptophyta; class Magnoliopsida; order Solanales; family Solanaceae; genus Capsicum; species Capsicum annuum. Next base: position 17,371,102 of record NC_061114.1, on the reverse strand, counting down.
CTACAATTTATAAATTTTTCTTATTTAATTAAATTAATTTTAATATTTAATTTGTCATGTAGTATTTTAAAAATAACTTGGAATTTAATGTAATATTTTTTTATTTTTTTTATAAAAAAAATGATGTGGCAGACGTGTCAGGTGTGACTGCTGACGTGGGGGAGAGTGTGTTACACTCACCAAGAAAGGGTTTAAAATATTGCTTTTCAGTGGGTTCAGGGGTCCAGATGACAAACATGTAAGTAGAAGTGTTCAACTTACAAAACCGACATAGTACAGGGGTCCAGAAGGTCATTTTGCCTAAAAGAAACCTTGAGGTCCAATTCTGTCTTTTCTCCCTTTAATTTTACATAATCCTGAATGATTTGCGTGTTTGGTATGTGTCAATCTTTGTTGTGTATTGTTTGATGTTGGAGTTGGATGTGAAAACTTGATTGGTGAACCACATATCTCATTAGTTTAATTATGTTGAGATTGTATTCAGGGGTGGAATTGAGAAATTGATAAAAGGGTGAATTTGGATTGATTAAGACTTTGGTTTAATTTGGTTTAAGTATGAATATTGTTGACCACAATAGTAGCATGATTAGACCGTTAAATCGATAGGCAAATTCTAGATTTTGGGGTAGGCAACTCATAGGATTCTAATCATCGAATGTGTAAATGTTTGTGTTGAGTGATTTTTCTCATTTTATCGCTTTAAAAATGTACTCATTTAGCCAGGGAATGCCTCGAGGGATTTGTATTGATTTATCCGGGGAATACCGCGACATATCATGTATGCAAAGGAGGTTCGTGATCAAGGCCTGAGGCATCGGGTAAGGCATTGGAGCGTAGTTTTAGGATTAGCTTAGAATAGAATTTATATTTTTGCATTTTTTTTCTATTTTTGGACTGTATAATTGGACTGGACACTATACTTTGGATTTATTTTATTTTGTGTGTTTGATTGATTGTTTTATGTGTTTTTGTGTGGTTTATACATTCGTAATATTAAATTAGTCGATACGCTCCACCAAGCGACCGTGGTCGAACCATGGGATTGAGGGTTGCCTAACACCTTTTCGTCGGTCAACAGAATTCCTTAGCCGAAATCTCTTTTCGCGGATCAGTTTTAGAGTCAAAACTGTTTTAAAAAATGATTTCCAAAGGTGATTTGGCATACCCGATTTATGCCAAGTGGCGACTCTGAGTTTTGAATATAAAAGTCCTTTTCTAAACAAATTTTCATCTTTTGTCACTTTAATAATAAAAACTTTTTCAAACCTAAAAATATAACTTTTCGGGTTAAAAAACAGGGTGTGACACATTGTATTTACGCAGTATAGTTCAGGTAATGTAAGATTTTGTACATTCCTGTATGCATGTGTTAAATTTAAGTATAGTAATTATGGAAGGAACCTTAGATTCTACTAAGAGATGGTATGGGAATTTGTTCCGTAAGTTTTTTTAAGAAAAAAAGAAGAAGGACGAGAATGGCTTGCTTTTCGCTATTGCTAATACCGTGTGTTCAAATATCAATTAATTCATATGCAGAGGTTAATCAATAGTGGCTAAAAGTTTATATCTAGTAAGCTATGTGTTAGGTAGTAGGAATAGTATGCATAGTAATTGTCCATTATAATTCTTTATATTTTAAATTAGTTAAAGTACAAATTTGATGATTTGGTTGATGACCAGATCATGAAGTTTTGATGGAATAAATGGGTGCTGGACAGTTTTGACCTTCGTGATCCTCTATCAGTCACAATTTTCAGTTTAGATCTAGAAATATTTAGAGTAAAATTTTTTAAATGGGTGCAATTAAATTCATATTCGTATGAGAATTATATATTTGAACAGATTTGAAATATTCGAAAGCTTTATGGAAGGATAAGATCCTTACAAATTAGCTTGCTTTTGGATTCTTTGGTTGAGGTAGGTTACGGTTTAATTGGAGTTTAGACTCGACTTAATTGTGTGTATGCTCCTAAATTGGATACTTTTTGATTGGTATTCGGACATGCTTGAAATTGTTGATGTTTGGATTATTGATGCGTGTATAAATGTTATTGAAAATTTACTTGATGGAATTGTCTTATGACTTTAAGTGTACATGTAAACTTGGTACATTGTGTTGTATGATGTGAGGTTGTGAAAACTGATATTGATAATACTTGTATATGTTGGATCGGGTACCACGCCGATACGGATATATTTATGTTGGATCGGGTATCATGCCGGTACAGATATATTTATGTTGGATCGGGTACCACGCCGATACGGATATATTTATGTTGGATCGGGTACCATGCCGGTATGAATATGTATATATTGGATCGGGTACCACGCTAGTACGGATATGTATATGTTGAATCGGGTACCACGTCGGTATGAATATGTATATGTTGGATCGGGTACCACGCCGGTACAGATATGTATATGTTGGATCGGGTACCACGCCGATACGGATATTTATATGTTGGATCGGGTACCACGCCGATACGGATATGAATATGTTGGATCGGGTACCATGCCGGTACGGTACATGAACATAGATTGTTCCCTGCAGGTCATGACTATTTGGGCAAAAATAAGTCTCATAGCATGCGTGTACATAATTGTGTTGATTTTGTGGATATTTACAGTATGGTTGATACTCTTGATGGTTATGTGACTTGTTTGTTAGCATTGTTTGACCTGTTATTGATGTATTGTTTATTCATTGAGTATTTATTATGTGATGAAACCTGTCTACTTGTTATTTGATTTATGTTGTCTACATGTTATTAAGTTGAGTTGACCTATGATACCTACCAGTACATAGTGGTATGTACTGATACTACCCTGTACTCTTCTTTTGTTGAATGCAGAAAGTATTCCAGAGGCTCATACACGACCTCACCTCTAGAGTTTGATAGCAAATATTGATCCGAGGGTGAGCACTCCTTCTTCAGGCTACCATAGATCATCTTATTTGTTATTGTCCATCTTTCGGGCAATGAAATATTTCTTATTTACTATATTTTGGATATCTCTTTAGGCATGATTTTATTAGTAGTTCTTGTACGATGACTTTCGGGTCTTGGAAATTTTAGTCATGAGTTTGTTGGATTTTCACATAATTAATGATTAGTTCTGGATTATTGTTACAATGTTGATTTTATGAAATATCATCTTAATATTGACTAAGTGATTGGATAATAGTTTGATTTAGATGGTTCTCCCACGAGAAGATTACTGTGGGTGCCACTCATGACCATTTGGGTCGTGACATAGGTCATAGGTGGAGAATGGACTACTGCTCTGGTAAAAAAGAAAGGTTCTATCTTTCTTTTTTCAAATTAAAAAATAATTGGGAGAACTAATAGAACTCTCGTCTGCCCTCTTGAACATTCTTTCTTATTAGAAGCTTATTCTTTTTTTGGTAAAAGTTAAAGAAAGTTTTAATGGATTATGCCTACCAATGGTCTTCATTTGTTCATAGCTAAGTGTTCATACTTTGAGTTATTTTTAGTCTTCGTAAGTTGGCGATCCTTTTTTACGACCCTCGTGACCTTAAAGTAATGACTTTTAGGTTTAATCATGATCAGGAATGTCAGTAGGTGTTCTCGGAAAAGTTTTGAATTTTTTAGACTTCGTTTGAAACACATTTGAAAGCTCAAACCAGTGGATCAACACAATCTCGACGCGTTGCGTCGCCCATCACGTAGATGAGTATTTTTTTACCAGCTCCCAGTGCAAATTTCAGTGAACCGACGCGGCGCTTTGGCTATCGCATCGATGCCAAAGACGTGATGCGTCGGTCTGCGCATCGCTAAATTAGTTTTTAGTCATTAAAGTGCCACGTTCTCAGGGGAAATTAGGTCTTTTTCCACCTTATGTCATCTCCCAAAACATGAAATTAAGCCCCTTCAGAGGCAAAATTCATTCATCTTTCTCAAAATTTCTCAAGAAGCAAACCTAGGATCTCTAATTCAAGATTCAGCCTTAAAAAATACTCCATCATTTGTCACAAATTTGAATACTAAGGTATGTGAAGTGTTCATCCAAGGGTTTCCTTCCACCCTTAGAGTTCAAGAAACTCTTTTTAAATACAAGTTAATTGATTTCATGGAGTTCATATTGGATCTTAAATGTGTTAATGATTATGATGTTAATGGTGATCTAATTCCATGATTTGTCCGAAGTTTCATGCAAACTAGTCAATTGTGAATTGAATTTGGTGAACTACATGTTGAACTCTTGAATTGCAAATTGAATGTAGAATCCATGATATTACTACATGTTTCTTGATATGTGAAATACTTATGCTCTCCAAGTGTTCGATAAATTGCTCATGTAAATGAAGAAAAAGGGAAAACAATTATGTCATGTTAGCTTATGTTCAAGTTATATCATGCCAGTGTTTGATGTAATGTCTCTATGAATGAGTTATGATCAGGTGCATATGGTTATGCCTTTCAAGTTTATGCTATGATTTATTTTTCATGCTATCCAGTCCTGAGGGTATTTAATTACCGATAATTAGCTATTTATCTAGAGCCAGTGTCAGCTACAGAATAATCTTAGTCATGTTACGACTAGTAGTACTCTCAGTCAGTTACAAAACTCAGGAAAAACTTAGTAGACTCAGTATCAGTCCAGTCCAGTTCAGTATTTAGTTTAGACCTCAGTAAATTCAGTCAGTTAACAGAATTCAGTAGTATTCCGTCAATCAGCAGAACTCAGTAAACTCAGTTCAGTTCAGCTAGATGGTATAATCAGTATCAGTTCAGTCAAGCCTAGTATGAACTAGGAACCAGTTCAGTGTCTATTCAGTTGGGAGTATGATTCAGCACTGAGCGAACCTAGGGATGGGGCATTCCTATCAGCAGGGGTTTGAACCTTAGTAGCAATCACTGCATTACAGAACTACGTAGCCAGACTAGGGTTGATGCATCTCAAATGATTTTTCTTATCAGTGAGGGTTGATGAAAGGGCTTCCTATTAGAGAGGGTTAACTCACAGTTGTCATTATCCGTGGCACGGTACTGACACCCTTCCAACTTGGGTTATAGGTTGGACCCCAATCTATTTTGAAAATGGCATATCGGTTAGATGATAACCTCCCACAGTCTCAGTTCCAGTCTTAAGAATAGACTCAGTTTAGTTCTACAGAAATCAAGACTGTCAGACACAGTCACTCAGTTCAATATGGAACTCGGTATAGTTCCACAGAATTAGGACTGTTAGCTATAGTTATTCAGCTATCAGTTCTACAGCATCAGTAAACTCAGATATTACTAAATCAGTAATTAAGAACTCAGTATCCAGTGTCATCATGACCTCAGTTATAGTTTACGTATTTCGTGCATGTACTCTTATTAAGTTATACTCTTATTATTCAGTCAGTATTGTTCATGCATATGAACCCATGCACTTTAGCCTACCTCACTTAGCATACCAGTACATTCAAAGTACTAACACACACTTTTCTTTTGTGCTATGATGTCTTATATTATAGGTTCAGATGCACGGGATCCCGATCATACTTAGCAGCCCAATCCATCAGCAGCAGACTAGTGGTGAGTCCTCATTGTTTGAGGATATATTTATCATTACAGTATTTCAGTAGTCAATTTATTTCAGTAGTTGGAGTTAGTTGGGGACTTGTTCCATCAAGTTCTTGTTCATACAGTAGAGGTTTTTCATATTAGAGTATTTTCAAATAGATGTTTTAGTTTTGGTATTACTGTACCGTATTCAGTTTTATTTTAGTATTGAACCTTACAGCAAGTTTTTACCTAATTTTTACATATTTATAGTATTACTATCAGTTATTGAAGCAGGTACCATTCATGGGTTAGCTTGTGGTCATTTGGGGCTATGAGCATTGTGTAGCATCTGGGGTACAGACTCGGGGCGTTACATTCTTCTTATTCTTAGCCTCCTCTATCTGTTGAGCATGGACCATGGATATGTCTATCTCCTTAATCATCATTGCAGTCCTACACTCCTTGACAATACTGTTAGACTCACCCAATGCAAAATTACTCATCTTATATCTGCTATCTGCTACCACATAAGGGGCATATCTGGCTAACTGAGTAAACTTGACGAAATACTCCTTCACTACCATATTGGCCTATTTAAGATTAATAAACTCCAAAACCTTGGTTTTCCTCAACTCCAGTGGGAAGAACCTATCAAGGAAAGCAGTAGCAAACTCCTATATACCTTCCATTGCTTAAACCATGTATGAGCTAAATCCTATAATTAATATACGGTTAACTCCGCACTCTCACTGGAAGTTACCCCCATGATATGTGTGATTTTCTGCACTATGTCAAGGAATTCCTGCAGGTCTTCCTCGGACTTAGACCTTGTAAATAATGGAGGATTCATCCAGGTGAAGTCCCAAATTTTAGCTGTAGCAGTACTGGCCACTGGTTTGTCCTGAACAACAGCTGTCCATTTATTCGGGGCTGCTACAGAATGAGCTAGAGTAGTGAAAGCTGATCTGAATTCTGTATGAGAGACATGCTCGTCTAGGGGATTTGCCTGAACGGGCAGAGGTGCTGCCTAGTTTTGGGTTCTTCTTTCGTTGTTCTTTTTGAGAGGCATGTTTTATAAATAGAAGTAAGAAAAGGATTAAACAAAGAGTTTAACTTGAGCTCATGCTCACTCGCATGATATGAACACTGAAGAAAGGGAAACTTTTCCTAAAAATGCCTTATAGCCTCTTGTTCGTAAGTGTGGCGTGCTACACACCCATGCACAAGACTCTACTAGACGCAGCTATCAAACTCCTTCGGACTCTATTGAACCTTAAGCTATGATAACAAGTTTGTACGACCTCGAGTCTACACCCCGAATATCACATGGTGCTCATGACCCCAAAGGACCACAAGCTAACCCACGACTAGTACCTGCTGTGAACACTAAATAATAATACTGAAATAATGCAGAAAATTAGGCTGAAATTCCATAAGGTTCATAATCTGGATATAGATAAATATAGTACTGAAATAATATCTGAAAATTGAATCCTGGCTGAACTAGTCTAGTCTAAAAAGCCTCTAACTGATATATCTGAATATGGAGTTGATGGGACAAGCCCCCAACTAACTCCGACTACAAAAATAATGAAATCAAAGCATATCCTTGATAGATGAGGACTCACTACTAAATCTGCTGCTGCTATCTGAATCTCTCTAAGCGTGGTTGGGACCCTAAGCATCCGAACCTATGATAGAGACATCATAGTGCAAAGAGGAAGTATGCATCAGTACGTGGAATGTACTGGTATGCTAGATGAGGTAAGACTAAATGCAAGGGTTCATATGCATGAATAGTAACTGACTAAATGATATGAAGTAACTGCATAAGACTAAATGGATAACTGGAACTACTGTAAAATACTGAGTATGCAATACTGTGCATATATATATATATACACACACACACACACACTATATTTGAGCTTTTACTGAAACTGAGTACTGAGTTCTGATGACTCAGTAACTGATATCTGAGATTACTGATAACTAAATTACTGATATTGTGTTATTGTTTCTGAAAGTCATGATTCTTTAGAACTAAACTGAGTTCTATACTGAGTCTGAAATTAAAACTGTAACTGTGGGAGTGTTCATCTAATCGGCATACCCCGATTATAAATTAAGTTGGGGTCCAACATGTGACCCAATTGGAAGGGTGTTAGCACCTTGTCAAGGGATACTAACAATGGCTGTGAGTTAACCCTATCTGAAGGAAGATATTTCGTCAACCCTCACTGGCAGAAAAAATCGTACGAGATGTATCAACCATTATCTGCAGGAAGATATCTCAACCTACGCTGGCTATGTAATTCTATAACACAGGGATTTCTACTAAGGGTTAAACCTTATACTGACAGGAATACCCCTATCCTTGGGTTTGCTCGGTGCTGATTCTTAGGCAGTACTAGGCTGAACTAATTTTTAGACTGTACTAGGCTTGACGAAACTATTACTGATCGTGCTAACTGACTGAACTAGACTGAGTTCACTGAGTTCTGTTAACTGACTAAATACACTGAGTTCTGTAATTAACTGAGTACTACTATACGTGACATCACTGAGACTATTCTGAAGTTACTGTAATTTTAGGTAAACAGTTATATTTTGGGTATTGAATACCCTTAGGACTCGATACCATTGAAAGTAAAGCATGGTATGGTTATAATAGCACAACAATAGTTTCTTGTTAATAATGCTTCCATTTAGATATTTTGTCAAACACTTGGAGGCATAAATGTGTGCACACACTATTATGTCATGATTTCACCCTTCAACTCACATGAACATTCTATCAAACACTCGGAGACATAATTTATGCACATAATAATAATAATCAACATGCAAGCATCATGATCATAGTCTCATCTCACAATTTCAAGGGCTTTTAACATAAATCCACATAACCCTACACACATGTTAATTACTTTGCATGATACTTGTAATAAATCATGGATTAAAACTCAAATAACATCATAATCATGAATATAATCAAATTCAACATGAAAGCAATCAACTTGTAGTTTTAAAAGAGGTTCTTGAACTTCAAGAGTGGAAGGAAACCGTTGGATAAACACCTAACATACCTTGATTGTTAATTCTCTAAAAGTTGTGGTGAATTTCTTGGGACTTGAATCTTGAATTTAATGGATTAGGATTTGTTCTTGAGAGGATTTGTGAAAAATGAGTGAATTTTGCCTTTAAAAAGGCTTAGTCTTGTGTTTTGGGGCTGATATAAGGTGGAAAAATGACTCAATTACCCCTTCTGGATGTAGATTTTAATTACTAAAAAACATGCCCAGCGACGCGCAGACCGACGCGACGCGTCGATGGGGTCAACGCGATAAACGACACGACGATATCACATCGACTCACTGGAATTTGAACTGAATGCTGGAGAAAAATATCCGTCGATGCGATGGGCAATACGACGCATCGAGATCGCGTCGACCCACTATTTTGGTTACTCAACCATGCTTCAAACGAGGTTGGAAAAATTCAAAACTCACCCGAAGTGACCTATTTACACACCTGATCATGATTCAATTCAAGGATCAATATTTAAGGTCATAAGGGTTGCAAACATAAGATCGCCAAATTACAAAGGCTAAAATAATTCTAAGTATAAACACTTAGCTGAAATTTTTAAGTCTGTGACCTCTTTTCATGCTCTAAAGGACTGAGTTGAGCTAGGATTTTGTGGGGTCTTACAGTACACTTGACTACTTTCATTAAAAAGATAAAACAGATACAAAATTATAATTTAATACTTGCTGTTTTAAATTAACTGATACAGAGTGCACTTAAATTTTTTCCGACAAATACTTTTTTATAGTAATTTTATTATATCGCTTCTAATTTGTTAACCATTGTTGTTTTAAATTAACTTGACGACTTATACGAGGTTCACTTAAAATTTTTTCACAAGTAACTTTTATAGTAATTTTATTATATCAATTCTAAATAGTCATTGTAAGTCTTTTTAGTAGTAGATTATAAATAATATTTAATAACAAGGATACAATAGATTAAAAAATTTAAAAATGATCGGATAAAGTACTTTGCAATAGTAATAGCTGTGTCAAAAGAAGGTATCAAAGTAGTACACCTATTGAGATCTAAATAATTAGATTCAAACAAAAAATAAAATACATAGTTACGATATAGATCTGAGTGATTAAAATATCAATTTTTATTAGGTACAATTAAATGAAGCATACAATACATAAATAAGGAAATTAAATTTTAATTTTTTAACAACTTTTTCGTTTCGGCGATTGGCATGCTTGTCGATCACTGTTTGCTCCATAATTTAACTATATCATCCTTAATTATTACATGTCATTTACGTATTAGAAAATTAATAATAATTAATAAAATAAATAAATAAAATAGACATTTATAACATGTCTGCTTCTAATTATAAATCATTTAAGCATAAAAATGTTAATAAATTTGATAAAAAAGTAAAATAGACTTAAAATGATTCATTAACTCTTTATGTTTTAAATTAACTTGACATATTATATGAGGCTCACTTAAATTATTTTTATAAGTATTTTTTACACCAATTTTGCTATATCATTTCTAATTAGTTATTATAAGTCTTTTAAGATATGTCTACTTCGCTACTTCAGTCATGATATTTGCTTAACTCTCGAAATTATATCGATGTCACTTAAATTAGAATAAAATAAAAAAATATTATAAATTAAAATAATTAAAAAACTTTAATTAATTAAAATTATTTAATAATATCAATTTATTTCACTACTTTTATAATAACTTTAAAAATTACAGCTTAGTATATCTATTGCCGCTAGTATATATATAAAGAGAGATAGATAGTTCCATTTTGAGAAGAATACGGAGAGTAACCATGAACATTTACTATGTAACATAATTTCAATATTAGAAATAAATTTATGTAATGTTAGAAAGATAAATATATTATTTTTTTCCTTTAAATATTTAGCATACACAAATCGTTCCATTTAAGGAGAGAATGTTAAATTTTTCTCAGCTATGAACATTTATTAGTAAACATAATTTCAATATTAGAAATAAATTTGTATATATATGTATATTTATACTAGTTTAATCACACGTGTCTTGCACTTGTAACGTTTGATTATTTAAAATTAATGATTTTGTTTATTGTAAAAATTTTTATAAAGTATAAAAAGTTTAAATCATTTTTCAAAGATTTTTCACACTTTAATATAATAATGTAAATATAAACATATTTTTTAGTGTAAGTACATATATATTTTATATCAATACTTTTGTATTTGTCATGCAGTTTCTTCTTCCCTTACCGTCAGAGGCTAAGAGAGATGCATCAATTTGAACTATATTTATGGTATGATTATTTTTTTTTTTTCGATTTCTATATTTAAAATCTTTCCTTGTTCTTAAAGTCAAATTCTTACAAAATCATTGATTACATTCTTATTGTGTACTTAAAACTTTTAAAAATTTGATACTTCTTAATTTTTTTTATTCTAACGATTTTATATTTATTTCTAGATTTTTCAAATCTTCTTGAAATGAAATTTAGTTGATTTAGAATTCTCAAACTAATGAAAAAATAGTGTCAATGATGGATTATGAGTTCATTCTACTTATATATAAAATAGTCACAAATAAAGGAAACATTAATACAACATCGTGATATTATGCTTTTTTTTTTCTCTAAATATCATATGTTCTTTTTTGGTAAGGAGATTGAAGACCTTTTATAATATGCATTCCCAAATTAAAAAAATGTGTGGATGATTATATTGAACAATAAACATGTGTATTCTCTCAAGTTGTTTTAGGATCGTATAATTGCCAAACATGTTATAATCTATCCTGTATTTGAAAGCATAACCAGAAAAACTTCATTGGAGACAAGAATCATTTAAGTGTTAATTTTATCCTAATAACGGAAAACAACTAAGGAAGCTCCAAACCTAGAAGGGCAAGTAATTTTACCTATAGCTAGGGTGCAATTGAAACAGGAATGGTTGCTTATGCTTGAGCATTTTTATATACTTGAGTTAACTATCTATAACAATAATGAAAAATTTATTTTCATTAAACCTATTGGGATTCTAGAGTTTCTTTCAAAATCTAGTAATTATAAATTAAAAGGAATTATAGAAATATTAAAAAAATTTCCCTCAAGCCTAGTAATAAAACTTGAAGTTAGTAAATTCCTGACTACGTGAAAGGCATTAACTAAATGGTATGCAGAAAGATTTTCAAGAAGTAGATAAAACAGTTTGTGACATTTGGGTATAAGATATTGGAAGAAATGGTAAACACTTTACAAACATGCATAAACCCAAAATTCAATCAAGAAACTTCCATCTCAATATTCTTTTCTAGTCGTTTGATACTTTTTTCAAAACAGTGTTAAAAAGTCGAAAATAATGACCAAACTCAAAAGGAAAAGAAAGTATAAGAGTAATACCATGACTAATAGTACAATTATTATTAGTATAGAATAAGCCACACAATGTTCAACTATCTAACCAACCTCCTACCCTACTATGTGTCCTCCATAACCTCCTATCTAAGGTCATATCTTCGATAAATTGAAGTTGCATTATGGAGGACATAACCAATCCTTAATTAACATGAAATAAAGAAGTTATTTTTATACAAGAAAACAAAGATAACATCAACTTGTAAAATTATACCCGTACAACTTCAACAATAGTCATCATAGTACCCGTGGTTGCTCTCTTTGTCCCCTTCAAGATGATAAATTTACCGAATGTTATTTTGTCATTTGCATTTATTCTCCAAATCTAAAGAACAAAAAATGGATTTATCATGTGACCAACTTATCCTTTACACAATCGTATGTTAACAAAAATTTTGAATGAAAGTTTACTTGAATATATGCCCTTAAATGGAAATAAAATACTACTAACAAAAGCAGAGATTACTAATGTACTGGACGAAAATATCGGGATATTAGGAATCATCATGATACAAATTTTCAATTATATAAAAAAGCAAAAAATGTCAATACATGTTCAAATAAAAGCATACATCTCTTAACTGTTATATATTCAACGATTTTTTGCTAACATTTAAATAAAGAATGACTTACACATCAGCTTGCATGTATACTTCAAAGACAAGAATAACCAGCATCCTGAGATCGGTTACATTGTTCTTGTTCAAATTCTCCATATTACTTCTTAAATCAAAGAGAAAAGAAGATGAGGTTAAGAAAAATGCATAGACCTTATTTCAAGGTCAACTTTTATATAAGTAATTAAACAATCAGTATAATAACTTTGAACACCCATTGTTAAAAATTTATATTATATATACTTATAAGTTATTATACTAAGTACATAGATCAAAAGTTACAAGCCTCTGCTCTTTAAAATCAAACATCCGAAAGTTTTTTCTTTTAGAGTTTATTTGTTAATTAGGAAGCACATATTGTACATCTTTGCTTCTCAAAAGCAAGTTGTCGAACCTCTGCCATTTGAATTATTCTCTTTTCACTATGATTCTTGTGCTTCAATAGCTGTTTTATTGCTTCCTTGAATTTTTTTTACTAAAGTCGTTCATATGTTTCAGAAAGTAAGTTGCATGCCTCGATTGTTTTAGATTATGCAGTATGTAGTTCTGTACCATGCCATCGCTGTGACGTATCTGAATTCATCTCCACCAATGCTTTTGAGAAGCCATAGTGTGAATATGAAATCATCCAATCCAAACAAAATAAGTAAGTGAAGCGAGTAAAAAGAGAAGATATCGGCTATTAATTGAAGAATGAATTCTTACTTTACAAAATAATCTACTCAAAAAGTGATTAGGAATGAAAAAACATTGGTCGGCTGAGAAGAAAATGCAGCACAAGCATATGATGCAAACAAATTAATTTCATTAGATTGTTTATGGAAAAGATATAATAATTGAAACTACACATACTTTACTCCTATTTCGTAGAGGTAGAACAAAATATTTATGAAATTCAATCATGGTGGTAGGAATGCCACCAACAAAAATCTTCTTAAGTTCACATCTCCTCTCCATAGTTTTGACCCTACCTTCCATCAATGAAAAAATTATTCAGTCGAACATAAATGATAGATATGTGACATAGCGTTCAAGCTTTGATATATTATTCTTTCTAGAGGATTTATAACTTCGTTTATAAGAGGAATTGTAAACCAAAAAAAAATTGAAAAATCATATAATTGGACTCCTACGCCTAAAGGGAAGACAAAATATTAGTAGGTTTGGATTTTTCATATAATATTATAGAACTCCTAGTCTAGTCTAAAATGGAAGGTAAATATTGAAAATTAATGCTTTTACGTATTTTCCATGAACATTCAGACTTTTAATGCTTTTTCTCTCATATAATTATCATAAACTTAGCAGTTGATCTTTCTTTTTTTTTTTTTTTCCTTTCAATAGTTGGTTTTTTCATTTCCTTATTCATTTGAATTTTTTAAAAATATTTATTAATTGTTGGAAAAATATGAAAAGACGACTTTATCTAAAGTAGGAACTTTTTTCAAACAACATTTTTAAAGTCCTCACTTTTAATATACTATAACCAAACGTGCTCACGTGTAACGTTCGATTATTTAAAGTTAAATGATTTTACCTATTACGGAGATTTTTAAGGAAGTTTAAAAAGTTCAAATCACTTTTCAAAGATCATTCACACTTTAATATAATAAAGTAAATATAAACATATATTTTAGTATAAGCACATACATATTTTACCTTAAGTTTCAAGTGATTGATGAATCATCATTTTTGCATTTGCCATGCAGTGGAGAGATGCATCAATTTAAACCATATTTGTGGTACAATTATTTTTTTCTATATTTAAATCTTTTCTTATTTTTAAAGCCAAATATTTACAAAATCATTGATTACATTCTTATTAAGTAAAACTTTTAAAAATTTGATACTTCTTAAATTTTTCTTATCTAACATGTTTATATTTATTTTTAAAATTTTCAAATCTTCTTATAATCAAACTTAGTTGATTCAGAATTCTTAAACTAATGAAAAAAAATATTAGTTGTCATTAAACAGAACTACAACAAAAGAATATGATAATTGAGATATTAAAACAATATGATTAAAACTAACATTCATATAAAAATTTCTCAAATTCCGTCCGAACACTCATCTAGAACACAAACCTGAAATTGATAAAATTATTATAGGCCACATCGAAATAGTAGCTATAAGAATATTTATGCCACCAACACACAAAAATATATATAAACATAAATTAAATAAAAATTCTCAAACATCATAAAAAAGTTGATGATAAACACGAAATAATATAATACTTTACAGAAGTATATGGCTTGATCCTTTTCTAAATTTATTGTATTTGTTTCATCTTTATGTATAATTTAAATACAAAAGAAAACAAAAAGAAGCAAAGATCAAGTACAATTAGGAGTAGGTTAGATTAAGCCTAATATTTCAATAGAATTTTTATATTTTCATATATTTTAGGCAAAGTTTTAATTGTTTTCTTTATTTTTGAAAACATCACGTACTCAAAAACAAAAAAAAAAAAATATATATATTTTCTTTTTTTTTTAAGTCAACCACCCTTTCTTGGGGAGTAGTGACACACCAAAAATAAAAATAAAACCAACTTCTTTTAGGAAAATAACTAATAAGAAAAATTTTTTATCATAAATATATTTAATTAATTTTTAGATTTTAAATATTAAAAAAATAATAAAATGACGATTTTATCTAAATTAGAGACTTTTAATGAAGGGTAAAAAGTTCAATCAACATTTTTCAGGTCATTCACACTTTTAATATATTCTAGTTTATAGATATAGATAATAAATATTAATCTTTTTCCTTTAAATATTTATCGCACACATATATAGTTTCATTTTTAGAGAGAAGATTGGATTTATCCTAACATTGAACACTTACAATGTAAACATAATTTCAATATTAGAAATAAATTTAGTTTGACTCAATTTAGTAAATCTTTAATTCATTAAAGTAATTCAATCTCAAAAATAAAATTAAACTTTGACCATTATAAATAAGATTCATATGACTGCTTAATGTTATATCGTAAGCACTTTTAATTGAACGTCTGTAAAGTCATTGCATTTTGATTTTATCTCTTGTCTTTTTATTTCACAATATACGTATGATTATTTCTATTTAATTTTCTTAATTTTATTAGAAATATTATAATACTACCGCTATTTCTCAACACCAGCTATCATTATCGTCACCCACCACCTTTATTCACCACAAATATTGTATAAGGAGCTACCAACCTTTTCTACAAATCATTATTATTACCAATAATAACTCTCATTGCTATCACAAATTTTTAGATTTTGTTTATCACCACGGGAGGGTGGGGGGGTAGTTCTCGAGATTCTAGAATAATATTTGTACCACTATCAAAATCAATTTTTTATATAATAATTTATTTTTGTATCTAGTAAATTATAAATATGATATGTGTGTATGTGTGTTTGCGTATGTGCAGAATTTTAAATTTAGATATATTCATTCGGAGAATTTAAGTGAGGCCCACGTCACCAAAATTATTCAGATTATAGAATTCTAAATTTAGATATATTCACTCGAAGAATTTAAGTGAGACCTATATCACCAAAATTAACAACTTTAGTTTCATTTTCTGGCCTATTATTTAGATCTCAAAGCAGTAATAATTTAGTAAGTAACCAAATTGCCAAAGCTATATCAGAGGAAGCTCCCATATCAAGCAGGTATTAATTATAATTATTTTTTATATATAAAATAATTTGTTTACATGATCAGATATTTGTTCGGAAAAAAAAATTCTTGTAGAAAATTATACTTTTAATACGTAAATATTTGAAACATTTAGAAATTCTGTTTATGCTTATATATAAATAAAAAATTGTGTAAATACATTTTGGTAACATCAGAACGTTTTTTCTTTGTTTCCTAAATATACATGTCATAATGAGTTGTCTAGATTTACCCATCTAAAGGTGCAAGATATTAATTTTTTGTTAGATTTTAAATATAGTTTGAAAGTCCAAAACCTGAACGTCAGTTTTATGTAAACACAATTTTCAATTTTATTTTAATGGCCTACTCATATTTCTTTTTCCCTATCCTGTTCCTGTTTTTTTTTCTCTATTTTATTTTATTTTTAGAAAATTTAGCCGGCAAACAGTGTGTGTAACATGGAATACATACATATCGACTTAATTTTTTTTATTGATAAAATATTGATCACTTTATAATGAAATATTTTAATTTTATTAATACCTTATTAATTAAATTAAATATTTTTTTTTTAGAAATGTGTATAATGATGATCGTAATCTCTAAATTGTCTTAGGCTCAGATGTACCTCCCAAGGTATGTGTTTAAATTTATACCTTGTAATTCAACCTTGTCAAAAGTATAATTTGTTTTTGGTATAGAAAACTAGTGCTAACTTCACTGGACATTTGTTCCTCCAATATTCAAAAGTTCACCATTTAATAACTCAAGGTATGTGGTGGCACATCACAGGGTGTACATAGGTCGGGTTGATTCGATTTTTTATTAAAATATAATCAAACAAATTATATTGATTTTCTAAATTTATAAAGCAAATCAAACCAATATACAGTCGGTTTTTTTATTTCGGTTTTAGTCGAATTTTTTCGATTTTCTCGGTTTTTTACAATTATAATGTGATTGAAGAAAAAAATTAAATATTTTCACTAAAAAGATAAAAAGGGAAAAACAATGGTCATAGAGTAGTTCCAATAAAAATTAAGTTGGCAAATTACTAAGACGTTTAAACTACTATCTCTCAAAGTAATATAATGTGAATACCCAAGTAGTTCAATTTCTAAGTCACTAGTCACAGTAGCTTGTCTGAAAGTTTCCTTCACATAAAATGTGAGCATACAAAAGAACGAATAATTAGAGACAACTTATTAAAAAGTTAACTCCATAAAGTAATTAATTACCACATAATTCCATAAAAAAAAAAAAGAGAAAGGAGAGAAACAAACCTAAATCACAACTTGGCGAATGAGAAAAGCAAGACGAAAGTAAGATGAGGAAATAATGAGAATTCTCTGAAAACTTGGTAAGTAAAATGTAAAAAGTGAAGCAATTAAAGAGTTTTAGGTTTTTATATTAATATTGGGTTTTGTATTAATTTGTTATTAATGGAAAAATACTATAATTAAAGGCCCAAGAATATATATCTATTTTCTTAATATAAAAAAAATAATAAAAGTAATTAGAGTATAGATTATAAGTATTATTTTTTTACGTATAAAAATTTAAAATTATATATGTATTAGTTCAGTTCGATTTGATTTTATTTTTGCTAATACCAAACGAAACCAAGAATGATCGTTTTTTTTTTGCCAACACCAAACCAATCAAACCAAACCATAAGTCGTTTTTTTTTCTCGATTCGATTTGATTTATCGATTCAATTTGACTTAACGATTCAGTTTGTACACCCCTAACCACCATCATGATATTTCTTGAGCTATTAATGAATTATTAAATTTTTTTTTTACAATGAAATATTAAGTATAGCCCGTTTTCTTATGTAAATAAAAGCAGGCTAGCCGTCCGCGCGGTAGAAATCCAAGAATGCATCATTCGGCTTCTAGTTCAACAGTATATTTCATCACTAATTTATTTTTAATACTTTAATTGGTCTGTTTTAAAAAA
The DNA here is from genome assembly GCF_002878395.1 of Capsicum annuum. Classification (NCBI taxonomy): domain Eukaryota; kingdom Viridiplantae; phylum Streptophyta; class Magnoliopsida; order Solanales; family Solanaceae; genus Capsicum; species Capsicum annuum. The sequence continues at coordinate 17,352,866 of NC_061114.1, read as the reverse complement.
AAAAAGATAATTATCAATTCATTTGTATATATAGTTGTTTAGAACAATAAAGTAATATGTTATTTTAAATTTTAATGAGTTATTGCACAGAAAAGTTGTTGATCAAAAAGATAAAAAGCGAAATAGAGAAACTTCACGGTCAATCAGATAGCATTCCTCCTTTTGGTAAAGCTTTTTAAAAATATTTCTATAAATTTAAAATAGGTTTATTTTGTTTAAAAAATTATTTTCTAAATATATCTAAAGTTTATCTACAATTATTTTTCTTTTACAAATTATGCGACAACTTGTAAAATTACAACAGAAATTAAAATCATGAATTTATTTGTTATGGCACAAAAATAAACTACTATAATTAAGAAAATACTAATAATAATTGTTGATTTGAAATGTAGAGCTATTGACAATCGATTGTATGATCATAAGCATGTTTAAGGAGAACCCAGATTGTTGTAAGTCTTTTGTTTTTAATATCTTTTAATTCTTTAAATTATAAGACAAAAAATTAAAAATAAATAATTTCGTACGTGTATTAATGTTATTTTTATTTGTGACAGTTATTACAAAGACAGACGTGTCTGATGTGAACAATTGAGGAATATATATGCTGAAGTTGAAGCTGTTTCCTCACAAATAGAAAATGCCATGGCTCACCTTGGAACATTTCTCAATAATCTTGTTTGTTTTGTTTTAGTCCTGTTAATTTCATAAGTAGAGAAGTGTTGAACTTCTTTAGTCAAATTTAGCTTTTGCTGTTTTAGTTTGTTGTCAAGTTCAAACCTCCTTTGTTATGATTTACTTTATTTTTTTACAATGAAAGTGTTTTCTCCATTAAAATTTACTTATCTTAAGTAGGTATTTGACCATGAAAACTTTTTTTATTTTTCATTTTTGAAAAATTATTTCATTTTCATTGAAAAAATGAAAATAGTAATATTTGGTCATAAGAATTATTTCACTTAGTGAAATTGTTTTTGAAAAATTAAAACGAGTAAAACTTGTTTTCACTTTTTTCGCTTCTGTTTTTCTCATATAATTTTAAAAACAACTCCAATTTATATTTATGGCCAAACATAATACCAACTTCAGCTTCAACTCCAACTCCAAAAAATTATCATTTTCATGGCCAAAAAGGAAGCAACTATTTTTTTCGTTTTTATTTATGTGTTAGGTTTTTACTTGATACAAAGTTCGAATAAATAAATAAGAATTTGAAATCTTATAATCTTAAACTAAAGATATGTAGAAGGTATCAAAATTCATATTAATCTTCTATATTTAACATATCATGTAAAAAATTAAAATTTAAAAATTATAAAAAAAAGACATTATTTTAAAATGGATTAGTAAGGAAAGTGAAACAAATAAAGAGAAAGGAGGAAGGATGACAAAGAAAATCCATAAATTCTTTCAAATGAAAAGGATAAAGGTTTGATTATACTCTTAAAAAAGGTTATATTTGCCATTTGTTATGGCTTTTTAATACATTCATCCTTATCATCCAACTTTAAGTATACATTTTTTTTGGTTTCTCATCCGGTATTCGGTACCCGCATTGGAGCCCGACTAATCTAGATTCGGGCCGGTTAGGGCCCCATTCGAGGGGTAGCACTCCCAACAGAGTTTTCTCCATGTTCAGGGTCGAACTCTCCACTTCTGGTTAAGGGTGGAGCAGCCCCATTCACTGCACCACAACCCATATTGACAAGTATACATTTATTCCTAAATAATAATTCCCCTTGTCCCTCTAGCAAAGTTTAGATGTTACGACAAATCCGATCATTGTTTTGGCACCATTTTAGCCATTTTTCGGGTATGTGTGTATGTATAACTAGGCTGCTATGACATGCATTTTTATTTATATTAATTTTCAATTCAATATTCATTAATGAAGTATATGTAGGATATTTTTAACTTATAAAATATGTATTTAGGATAAATATACATAGTAAACTTGCAAACTCATGGCATAGTTTTAGTATAAACTAGTAAACTTAGTCGTGATATTAGATTCATGAAATTATTTTTTATTATATTTTAAAGATTCTTTTCTACCTTCATCCAAGTAAAGGTTGGATTCTAAATTCTAATTCATTTCATCACTTAATTTTGTATTTACTTGACTCCTCTAGTATTAGCTCCATTGAAGGAAATAATTATCTAAATTATCACCATCCACCTAAATATCTAACACATTCATTTATCCATTTAAATGCATTGTCGGGAATATATTGTGGCCAGTATGTCATTTTGTTTGCATATTATTTCTATATAGAGCTATGAGATATGATATATAATAAAGTACATAAGTCATAAAAGAAATAATATACGCTTAAAGTGATAAGTAAAATAAATATTTGTGGCATGTCATTATGTGCTTTAAATACCTAAAATATAGAATCAGCATGCGAATTGTCATAAAATAGTACATCTTGCAGAATGATTAGAATAGGAAAGAGAGAAATAACATGAAAATGAAAATGAAAGTAATTTGCCTCATAGCCTTTCCCTTAAAGCAATTGTCTAAATTAAAAATAAAAATTCCAAGATCCTATTTGTAAGAGTAAAAAATAAAAATTACCTCATTAACCAAGATAATGGACAAACATATTGTAATGAAAAGTCATCAAACTGTAATTAAATTAATCTACAATATAAACATACATAGCAAACATATTAAGCTGCAAGCTTTTATTTTTATAAATGAACATATGTGTAAGGGTGCGAGTAGGAAAGAAACTTGAGAGTAGCATTTACAGAAGTTATTACCTATTTACAGATACTTTTCAACAAAAATACATGGACAAACTCTAATATACTAGCAAAGTAATAATACTTTATCATCACACTAAAACCCTCATAAAAACTAAGTAAATACCAATGGACATTTTCAAGTGCATATTCATTTTTTCTTTTCTTGTTTTTGCACTACTTCTCCTCTCCACTCATTCTGAAGCAACAAGATTCGAGGTTCGAAACAATTGTGGTTACGCTATTTGGATAATGGTCTCCTCGAATGCCAATCTTCATGACAACCCCCAATGACGTTAGCTTAATATTTTCTAACCCAATATATAGGAAAGCTAGAACTTGAAAGAGAACGGAAGGCATAGAATAAAAGATGAAGAAATTCATTAAAATGATCAATTTTTCATAACTAATGAAGAAGAATTGAGAAGGGCGGTATGGAATAAGAAATGAGGAATATTTATGCATTAGAAATTATTTTCTTCACTATTTATACTAACCAAAAGGATTAGAACAATAATTAAAACATGAATTATTTATTGTAAAGGACTTAAATTGTATAACAAGGTCCTTTACTGAATATTTATGTCTAGGGATAAAATAATTGTGATCTTTGAGTTAATGTGGAGAAAATATAACCGTTCCTTATTATGTGACCGTTATGTTTTCCTTTTAAAAGAATAAAAAATATTTTTAACATATAAAATGTGAAAATAGAGTAAAAAAAAATGTAGTAAAAGATAAATGCCTTTCTTGACATTCTAGATATGCTACATCAACAAACTACTTAGTCTCTTTTATTATTTTTTCTTTTTGGATCGATTCATTTTATGGGCTGATCCAGTTAGATTTTGTTATTAGGTTATTTGGGATGGGTTGGTCCATCCGTTTGTGGACATTTTTGTGATTATAAATAAAATCCTAAATTAAACAAAGATAAAATATGTAGTATCTTTTATATATATATATATATATATATATTATGTTTGAAATGGTTGTCTGTATGACATAAATATTATATTCATCGCATAATTTTAGAATAACTTTAAATATTAAAGGTATATTTATAGCATAAACTTATTCTTATATTTGATATAATTTATTTTGGTAGTTAAAACATTTTATTAATGGCCTAGTGAGATATTTACAAAATCAAGAAGGAGAAACTTGCTCCCTCTTCTAAGACTAATCAACTAACTACTTAATCTTCCTAAAATTGAACCTCAACTTTCACAAATAAGCTTCTATACAATCAAATAGCCTCATATTACCTCTAAATTTGACACACAGGCTAAGTTTTATCTGATGGATAAGCACCACTATAGATTTTTGCCTTTTTTAAGTATCCGTTGGTTTCATTCTTGACAAATGAAATAGATGACTGCAGCGAAAATGACCTTCATGATAACCCCTCTATAATCCTTCCCTCGTGAGTGTTGATCCACCCATTTCCTTTCCTCCTTCCACTGTAGAATTCTTTTATGTCATCTTTGCCATTTCAGAATTACATTCCTCAAACCTGAAGTATACAAGCAATCTAAGAATAGGTGAGATATAGTTTTTGGTTCCCCATTACATAATATGCATGTTTCAAGCACTGGTATGTCCCACTTTCTCAATAGGTCTTTTGTTCATAGCCTCCTTTGCATTTGTAACCACAAGATAAATATTTGCTTTGGCTCTACGCAGTAGTGGCAAACTAAATTCTTTCACTCTACATTAGTAACCACATCTCTCAACTATGAATACACTTTAACTATAGTAATTTTTCTTCGTTGAACAAGTGCTCTAATATACCCCAAAGTTTGCCAAAATTATCTCATTTCCAGGATCTTTCACACCATTTAGAAATCCTGAGGTGGTATAGCAATGTTATCAATTATTTGATTTTGATGTAATATGTATGTGTAATACCCCAAGTCTATACCCCGAACGCTACATAGTGCTCATAGTCCCGAGGGACGATAAGCTAACCCATGACTAGTACCTGCTGCAATAACGGAATAATAATGCTATAATTATGTGGAAATTAGGCTGAAACTTTTCATAAGGTTCAAATTAAAAGTAAATATTGAATACTGAAAACTGAATACTGATACATCTGTCTGAAATACTCTAGTCTAAAAAGCCTCTACTGTCTGAACAAGGAGTTGATAGAACAAGTCCCCAACTAACTTCGACTACTGAAATAAACTGAGTACTAAAATACTGAAATAATAAGTCTATCCTTAAACTATGAGGACTCACCACTAAGTCTGCTGCTGATAGATCAGGCTGCTAAGTATGATCAGGAGCCCGTGCGTTTGAACCTATGATATAAGGCATCATAGCATAAAAGAAAGGTATGCGCCAGTACTTTGAATGTACTAGTATACTAAGTGAGGTGAGGTAGGCTAAGATGCATTGGTTCATATACATGAACAATACAGACTGAATACATGAGTATAACTAAATGAGAGTACATGCATGAATATGTAAACTGTAACTGAGGTCGTGATAACACTAGATACTGTGGTATGAATTACTAATTTATTGATATCTGAGTTTACTGATACTGTGTATCTAATAACTGAGTGTATATTTGACAGTCCTATTTTTGAAGAATTGCTCTGAATTTTATAATGAGCAGAGTGACTGTATCTGACTGTTCTGGTTCTATAGAACTGAACTGAGTTCTATACTAAGACTAAAACTGAAACTGTGAGAGGTAATAATCTAACTAATATGCCCTAAATCTGAGCTCATAGGGGTCCAACTTGTGACCCCAGTTGGAAGGGTGATAATACTGTGCCACGAGTACTAATACTGGAAAACTAGGATGCCAAACTTAACTGACGAGTGACACCTGGGCGGAGTCAAGCCTAATCTAAGGGGTGAACCTTGGGAGGTAGTCAAGCCTAGTCTGATGGGTGACTCCTCATCCTGCGCTGGTTACGCAGTTCTTGAGTATAATTACTACTATTAACGACTCTGTCACTCTGACGGGGAAGCCGTCATCCCTGCAATCGTTCGGTGCTAAATCCTACTCCCAATTGAAAGACATCGAACTAATTTCTAAACTATACTAGGATGGACTGGACTGTTACTGTTCGTGTTAACTGACTGAACTGAACTGAGTTCACTGAATTCCATTGATTGACAGAATACTACTGAATTCTGTTAACTGACTAAATTTACTAAGGTCTAAACTGAATACTGAACTGGACTGGACTGATACTGGGTCTACTAAGTTTTTCTTGAGTTCTGTAACTAACTGAGAGTACTACTGATCGCAACATGATTGATATTATTCTATAACTGACACCACTTTAGGTAAACAACTAAATTATCGGGTATTAAATACCCCCAGGACTCGATAGAATAAAAAGTAAAGCATCACATGACCTTGCATAGAAGAGAAATGCATACTTGTTCATAATGAATCTATAGGGGCATTTTATTAAACACTTGAACGACATGAACTAGTATATATGCTAACATGATATAATCTCACTGTTTAATTCACATGAACAACTCATCAAACACTTGGAAGGTATTATATATGCGCATAGTACTAATCAACACATGAGCATCATAATTTCAAGGCTTTAACATGAATTCACATGGTACTACATACATAATAATTGTTTTTACATAAATCTTGCACTTAATTGTGGAATAGAAACCCAATCAACATTATAAATACAAATACATTTGAATCCAAATCATGGAAATCATGAAATCAATTTACTGAAAGTTTAAAAGAGTTTCTTGGACTCCAAGGGTGGAAAGGACCCTTGGATGAACACTTGATATACCTTAACAATTAAATTTTGAAAGATTGATGGTAAGTTCTTGAGCCTTGAATTGAATTTGAAATCTCTCAGGATTTGTTCTTGAGAGCAACTTGTGAAGAATGAATAGTTTTTGCTCTCAGAAGGGTTTAATTTCATGTTTTGGGAGTGATAGATGTGGGAAAAAAACCCAATTACCCCTGAGGATGCAGCTTTTTAATGACTGAAAACTGACCTAGCGACGCACAGATCGACACACCATGTCGTTGGAATCAATGCGATGGCCAACGCACCGCATCGAGTCTACATCAGTTCACTAGAATTTGCATTAGGAGCTGAAGAAAAATATTCATCGACACGATGGGCGATGCGGCGCATCGAGATTGCATCGATCCAATAGTTTAAGCTTTCAAATGTGATCCAAATGAAGTTTGAAAAATTCAAAACTTGTTCGGAAACACCCACTGACATTCCTGATCATGATTCAACCTAAAAATCATTACTTTAAGGTCATAAGGGTCATGAAATAGAGTCGCCAACCTATGAAGGCTAAAATAACACTAAGTCTGAATACTTAGCTAAATATTTTTTCTAAGTCTGGGACCCCCTAACAAGCTTTAAAAGACTGAGTTAAGATTAGGATTTTGCGGGGTCTTACAATATCTCCCCCTTGGGAACATTCATCCTCGAATGAGGATGACTGAGCTGAGAATACTGATAGACTGAGCTTATACACTGAACATGCATATCTGATGCATGGAATACCTGACTGAAGCTACTGATAAGCTGGAGTTTCAAACTAAACATGCATATCTAATGTATGAGTACATGACTGAACTGATTCGTGAATGAACGACTGAATATGCAATGGTAATGGATACACAGTTTATAACTGTAACTGAACATGGAACTAAGACAATCTAAAGAAGACTGTTACCTTAAGTTGAGAATACTGATGAACCTGAGATCATTTACTATACATATATGAATGGGAATATGAGAACATAACTAAGCCTGAAATGGGATACATAAACTGAGTATCATGAACTGAATTGAGCCCCTGAATACATGGCTTACGACTGAGATTGGAACTTGAGGGTCTACCTATGAGTGTCCACTACACCAAACTGGATTTGTTATGTGATGAAAAGATGAAAGGTTTAGGTCATGAAAGCTCGGGGGATTATAGTGCATCTCCCCCTTGGGACATTATGTCCTCTGAAGAATGCTGACTGGCATGAGATATTGAGGAAAAACTATGAACCTACGAACTGAATTATGAGTGCATTTTGGGGATCTAAAACTGAGGCATGACACTTGAAATGAGCTAAAATCGCAACCACATGGTTGCTCGATCTTGGAATAGTTACATTTATGAGACTTTAGATAGTTCGACTAAATGGAAGGATGGGAAACCAACCATACAAATATTGTCAGCCTAACTACTAAACTAAATTATTGGTTTTGTGGACTAACTAGTGCTAAAAAATTATATTCGACTGGAGCCTTTCTTTGACACTCTTTATATAGAGTTCTAGTGGCTTCAGGGAGCAAGGAGTCTTGGCATGGCTGAATAAGACAGCTGAATAAGAAAATCAAATCCTGGCTAAAATTTTGTAATATGAGTCGGGGCCTACGCAACATCATCTAAGATGAAGTGACTAAGCCTTATGCACCGCAACTATAAATTTTCAAACTTAGACTTATCCCTTGAATACTCTCTACCTTAGTATAACATATCACCTTAGACTACTGAAAATATTCACATAGGTGTTGAGCATGAGTGCATAAACTTACTAACTTATATGATTATCTGAATGATTGATAGCTAAATACTTGGTCATATAATATTGAACTGTACTTAGTCTGAATAACTAGACTAGAAATGTAGAGTATCATGCATATGAGGTAAGGACTGACTGGGTAACATGAGATAAATGTGCATGAATTCATGAAAACTGTATTATTTGAGAAGGCAAGACCATGCGTATAACATAACTCTGAAATAGTCTATAAACTGAGGTACAGAAATACTGATAACTGAATAACTGATAATTGTACGCTATGGTCAAGCAAATCTAAAACTGAACTGAGTTACTGATCTGATTACTGGACTAGGACTGTGACTGTAACTAAGATGGTAATAGAGACTGTAATTAAGACTACAATTGGGATGCAACTTGACCATAACTAAGACGGTAATAGAGACTGTAATTGAGACTATAATTAGGACTGCAACTTGACCGTAACTTAGATTGCAACTGAGAATGTACTAGAAATGAATACTGGGTTCTGATAACTCTACCTACTGAGGTCTGATCTAGACTGAATTCTCCCACTATGTTCAAGCCTACTCAAATCTCCGAAATGCATTTAGCCACTTACACATCAACATGACATTCAAGCCTATCTTCATAACTACAGCCTCGTGTAAAACTAGCATGCAATAATCTTTGAATAACATGAAACATTTACTTTCTCCCTTCTAAGAAACTGCTCATTGCTATATCATTTCATAAGAAGATTTCACTGAAGGTTAAAATATGAGGACCTGAAGCATGAATGACACTATACTGAACTTTTCACTTAACTGAGGCCTGAGGAATAGGACATTAATATCCTAGATTTTATTGAGAAATCTAAAATGAGGATTTACATGACAAAATCTGAATTTAGCTGATCATTAGAAGTATAGCATAAGTCATGGGAACTGAGCATAATGTAAAGCATGACATGAGTACATGAGTCATGAGCTACATGAACTGATTTTGGAGTTTCTGTATTCATGGAACGTTATTCGTAACACTGAGTGATCTGGAACTCCTTATACTAGGAATTATAAGTGTACATGGTTTTTGTTAATGTGCACGAATATGGGTTATGATCATAAAGTTGACATGTAAGGAATGGGTAATTATCGTGATAGCTGAAGTACAAAGCTTTGCACTGAGGTAAGGATGGGTTGGACATCAACCTTTCCCACTGCTTTTCTACATATACTTACATTACTACTAAAATATGGAGGCCTAAATTTTTGAGATATCATAACCGGATAGTTCCTGTATACCTACTGAGCTATGATAGACTGACCCACTGGGATGAAGACTGAGAAAGGTTCTATTAAGGTTTTCAGTCTGAATTTGAAATTGACTGCTATGTAAGGAGTTATAAAAGACAGAGAAGCTCCTGGATCTAATAAGACAAAATATATAAATGGAATATTTGTAACATACCAGTGACTATGTTTGGAGAATTTTCATGATCTCGTTGGGACTGAAGTGCATAAAGCCTATTGGGACGTTGCCCACTGGCAGAACTGGAAGTGGCACCTTGATGATTCAGGCGGCCGGACTGAGCTGAAAAATGGTTGGACTGATACTGTGAACCTGACTAAGGATAATCTATGACTCTATGGCCTGGATTTCCACTTCCAAAACACATATCGCTGCCAGCTCTACACACTCTCTTATGGTTCTTACCACATTCTTCGCAAAATGGATTAGTATGAACACCCTTCCCACTACCTTGTGGCTTAGAGCCTGGTGATCCATCTCGACTGTCATTCTTAGAATTAGGCACTGGTGCTTTGATTGAAGGTGGAACTGCGGCTGAGAATCTTTGATGGAATTGGGAGCGGTTACTACCCCCTGATATTGGCTTAAAACTACTTGTTCTTGCCCTCTTCTTCTTTCTCTCCTTCTTCCTACGCTCCCCTTTTTCATTCGGCTAGTTGTGAATCAAAAGTCTAGATAAAATAATAGTATTTAGGTTGTTCTAAGCAACTACTGAATTTGCTAAAGTAGTAAACGAAGCTCTGAATTCTGTGTGAGAGGCATGCTCATCTAGGGGATCTGGCTGAACGGGCGAAGGTGCTGACTGATTTTTGGTTCTCCTTTCGTTAGTCTTTTTGGGAGGCATGTTCTGTAATCGGAAGAAAGAAAAAAATTAGACTGAGAATTTAGCTTGAGCTCATGCTCGCTTGCATAACATGAATACTGAAAGAAGGGAAACTTTTTCTAAAAACATCTCGTAGCCTCCTGTCCATAAGTGTGGCGCGCTACACACCCATGCACAAGACTCTACTAGATGCAACTTTCAGACTTCCTAGGACTCTGTTGAACCTTAGGCTCTGATACCAAGTTTATAATGCCCAGATTCTATACCTCGGACACTACACGGTGCTCCAAACGAAGTTCAAAAAATCCAAAACTTGTCCGGAAACACCCAATGGCAATCCTAATCATGATTTAACCTAAAAATCATTACTTTAAGGTCATGAGGGCCGTGAAATAGTGTCTCCAACCTATGAAGGATAAAATAACACTAAGTTTGAATACTTAGCTACAAAAATTTCTAAGTCTGGGACCCCTTAATAAGCTTTAAAAGACTGAGTTAAGCTTAGGATTTTGCGAGGTCTTACAGTATAGATCAAGGTTATCCATAATTTATATTTCTTCATGCTCAAACCCCACAATAGTTTGCATAGAGCTGTAGTGTTTCATATCTATAAGTTTATCAAATTCATACCACCTGCGTCTTTGGTAAACATACCTAATCCCAAGATACTAAAGCTCTTTTAGTAATGGTAGCTTCTCCAGTCTAAAGGTAACTTCTACAAAGCGCTTCTATCATCTTCACAATCTTTTTGGCAATAAGATAATTGACTCCAATAAGCTTGAACTCCAAAAAGGACTGCTTTAACAAGTTTAAACCTTCCTGCATATGTCAAACTTTTAACCATCCAGATGATGATCTTAGCTGTAATTTTTGAAGCCAACAATGTGCAAAGTGGAACGATCAATCTTATATTAGAAAGTTGAACCCTAAGGTACTTAAAAGGTAGTTCTCCCAATTCATACTCCAAAATGTCTAGAATTCTCTGTTGGATGCTATTATTTACACCCAAAGTATACCTGACTTTTTCTTAGGTTTGATTTTAGCCCCGAAGCTAGCGAGAACAACTCAAACCTTTCTTTTAGCAATTGTATAGATGTATCATCACCTCTTGAGAACATTAACAGATTGTTTGCAAAATAAACATGAACTATTCCCAATTTTTGGCATCTTGGGTGTTAGTTGAAGTTAGGTTTTTTTCCTGGAGAGCTTGTAAGCATCTATTCAAGTACTCCATCACTATTACAAAATATAAGAAAAAAGTGGATCCCTTTGTCATAGACCTCTTTTAGCTTGAATAGTTTTTGACAAATCACCATTGATAAGAAATGTATAGCTCACAGTTTTATGCAGATCATAATCCATTTAACCATATTACTAGGAAAACCAATCACCTAGAGCATTTTTTCAATAACATGCAATTCAATAGAATCATACACTTTTTGCATATCCACTTAGATCATACACCTGAGAAAAAGGTGTTTTATAGTGCACCCTTTAACTAGTTCATGGCTTAGGATTACATTGTCTGCTATGAGCTTGTCTAAAATAAAAGTTGATTGACTCTGGCCTACCACTCCATCTAACAACCTTTGTATTTTAGAAGTAAGAATTTAGAAAATTACCTTGTATATAGTGAAGCAACATGTTATAGGTCTAAAGTCTCTCATTATTTCAGGATGAGAGATTTTAAGTACTAAAGTAACTACAATATTGTTAATACCTTTAAGGAATTTATTGTATTGAAAGAACTCTTGAACTGCCCTAAAAAGATTCTCTTTGATAACTGTCCTTGCCTTCTAGTAAAAGTATGCATTGAACCCATCAATTTTCGATGCTTTATTGTCATCAATGACAAAAAATCCATTTTTCACCTATTCTCGAGTGATTGGTTCACACATGTCTCTTTGTTGTTGTATACTTATTCTAGGCTCTTTCCTCATTATGTATAAATCAATACATGGGAGTCTTGCAGTTGCAGAATCCATCAAGCCCATGTAGAATTTGATCACTTCCTTTTCTATATTACTGTTCTTTTGCATACTATTACCATTGTTATCCTTTATCATAGTTATGGAATTAGATCTTGCCCTTGCTTTAAAACAGTTAAAAAAGTACATATTATTACCATCCCATATCTTTATCTAATGAGACTTTAAGTTTTGGCTCAAAATAGTTTCTTAGATACTGAGCCACTTGTTCATATTCTCTTGTTCCTATTTTTCAGCTTCCTATAGGTCATCACTAGGTTGTATTCCAATGTAACATATCGAAGAATTCTAGACAAGAAAGAAATCTAATACTAGCATAATCATGGTCTCTAACTGAAGAGTTGCTAAATATGAGATAATCTAACAATAGCATAACTTATTATGAGAAAGAAAAAGTATCAAAAATGCATCGACAATCTCAGATACTATTCCATAATCATCCTACCATGAACTAACCACAATAACCCAAAATAAAGTAACCGGCTAAAGAAACAATAACCTAAATGGGTGTCACGACCCAAAAACGAGGATCATGATGTCACTTATTGCGACGTACCTTGACAAGTAAGCTATCACCCAAACTGATATAAAAATAGGAAAAGACATAAATATCCAAAGGTAAGGCTTCTAGAACGAAGCTGAACCATATAAGTAATCATAACAACACAAAAAGAACTTATCCAAAATACCAAACATGCTAACACCCTAAAATGGACATTCTGGATCTGCTGGAGAAGTCGGATTTTCCATCCGAGGTTGTTTCAATCAAATGTGGGTCCCACACCCATATTTCTAATTTTCTAACTTTCCGACCAATAGGTCTAAATGAGCTCAGGTGCACCGGGACCCAAACCAAAGGTCTACCTAGCCTAAAATCAATATTCTGGAGCTGCTGGCACAGTCTGTTCGGCCATCCATTGCACGGATCAAAAGATATCTACATAAGTCCAAAATAAGGCTATAGAAGCCATAAAAAACCACAATATTGCATAAATGATACCAAAATGCATCAAAAATCATGACAATCACTCTCATACCCCAAAAATACCATAATACAACCACAGGGAGGGCTAAAATAGTTAACTCATATAAAATCATAAATTTCACATATTTCATCAAATTTTTTAGGTCATTACATCGTCCACCACTAAGAATCTAGTTCTTCCTTGAACTAAGGCAAAGAAATACCTGAATCAATGAAGAGTTAAGGATAAGAACTATGCAAATTAGACTAAAACTGCCAAGTATCCTCATTTACTAGTCGATGTCGCCACTGGACCTTAACTACAAGGATCACTCTAGAGCGCAACTGCCTAACATCCCTAGCCAAAATGGAAACTGACTCCTCAACAAAAGACATCTGCTCATTTAACTGAACCGACTCCCAATAAATGAAATGAGACTTAACAGGAATATAATGACGAAGCATACAAACATGAAAAACTGGATGAATGGCTGATAGATCAGGGGGCAAAGCCAACTCATAAGCCACATCACCAACAGTCTAAAGAATCTCAAATGGACCAATATACCTTGGGCGAAGCTTGTCCCTCTTCCCAAACCATATCACACCCTTCATGGGTAAAACTTGAAGGAAAACACGATCACCAACACCAAATCTCAAGGCACGAAGCCTATGATCAGCATAACACTTCTGCCTACTCTGAGCTACTCCAAGTCTATCCTGAATGATCTAGACTTTGACCAAAGACTCACGAAGCAAGTCTGTACCTCGAGGTCTCACCTTTAAAACATCAAACCAACCTACTGGGAAGCGACAACGCCTACCATACAACCTGTTAAAAGGAGCCATATTAATACTAGAATGGTAGCTATTACTATATGCAAACTCCGCTAAAGCAAATGTTGCTCCCATTGGCCACCAAAATCCATCACATATGTGCAGAGCATATCCTTCAAAACCTAGATAATCTGCTCTAACTGGCATCAATATGGGCGTAAAACATTGTTCTAAGATCAACCCAAGTACCCAACTCATCCTGAAAAGTCTTTCAAAAGTGAGATGTGAACACAGGACCTTGATCTGAAATAATGGACACTAGCACACCATGAAGACGCACAATCTCACAAATAAATATACGGGCCAACCACTCAGCACTGAATAAGACTTGAACTGAAATTAAATGAGCTGACTTGGTCAATCGATCCACGATGACCCAAACACAATCAGAACTATCTGACATGAGATGTACGAGGCAAACCAGTTACAAAGTCCATGGTGATCCATTCCCACTTCTACACGGGAATGGGTAACCTCTGAAGCAACCCACCAAGCCTTATATGCTCGACCTTCACTTGCTAAAACATAAGCAACGAGCCATAAAATCTGCCATATGTCGCCTCATACCACCCCACTAGTAATGCTGTCTCAAATTATAATACATCTTAGTTACACCTGGATGGATAGAATAGCTGGAACAATGGCCTCCTCCAATATCAACCTAATCCAATCACCACTCTCAACACATAAACTTAACCCCTAATCATCAAAACTCCATCTGAATTAAGTGAGGCTTCCTTAGCCTCCCCACTCAACACTTTCTCTTGAATCAACCTCAATTCAATATCATTAAACCAATGAGTTCGAATTTGCTCTATTAAAGAAGATCCAGCATCCATAAATTCCAAAACACACCCCAACATGGAAATATCAAATCTAACCATCTGGTTAACTAAAAACTGAACCTCTAAGGCCAAAAACCTCTCCTAGGTCAAGAGATGCACCAAGATACCCGTGCTAGTCGACTTTTGGCTCAAGCCATCCACAATCATATTAGCCTTAATCGGATGGTAGAGAATAGCTAAGTCATAATCCTTAAAAAACTCAAGCCAAAGGCGCTGCCTCATATTAAGATCTCGTGGGGTGAAGAAGTACTGAAGTCTATGATGATCTGAGAAGATCTCACAATGGACTCCATATAGACAGTGCCACTACAACTTCAAAGCAAACACAACTGCGCACAACTGTGCACAACTCCTAATCATGGGTTGGATAATTTCTCTCATGATGCTTTTATTGATGAGATGTATACGCAATTACCTTGCCCTCCTACATCAACATGGCACCTAACCCAACACGTGAAGCATCACAAAAGATAGTAAACCCCACATCCTCCTTAGACAAAGCTAATATAGGAGTTGAAGTCAATAAATCCTTAAGTTGCAGGAAGCTCATCTCACAAGCATCGGACCACTAAAAATAAATCTTCTTCCGGGTCAACTTGGTCAATAAAGCTGCAGTGGATGAAAAACCCTAGATAAAACATAGATAATAACTTGCTAAGACAACAAATCTTCAAATCACGATGGCGAAGTAGGTCTTGACCAATCATGAACCACTGCAACCTTGGATGGATCAACCATAATACCTTTCTTAGTCACCACATAACCCAAGAAAGAAACAGACTCCAACCAAAAATTAAATGTAGAAAATTTGGTATACAACTTCTCATCCCTGAATCTCTAAAGCACAATACACAAATGCTCCCTATGCTCAACCTCACTCTTGAAACCAAGATATCATCTATAAATGCAATAACAAAAGAGTTAAGATACGATTAAAACACTCGGTTCATCAACTCCATGAACACAGCAGGGGCATTGGTCAACCCAAAAAATATGACCAAGAACTCATAATGACCATATCGAGTTCAAAAGGTGTCTTCAGAATATCCAAAACTCTAATCCTCAAATGGTGATAATTGGACCTTAAATCTATCTTTAAAAATACTGTAACACCCTGAAGCTGAACAAATAAATCATCAATACGAGAAAAAGGATACTTATTCTTAACCATCACATTATTCAACTATCGATAATCAAAACACATCCACATAGAGCCATCCTTTTTATTCACAAACAAGACAGGCACACCTGAAGGTGAAACACTTGGTTGAATAAATCCCTTATCCAACAATGCTTGTATTTGATCCTTCAGTTCCTTCAAATCTGTTAGGTCCATCATATAAGGAGGAATAGAAATGGTCTTGGTGTCTGGCTCAACATCAATGGCAAAATTAATATCTCGATCTAGAGGCATACTAGGCAAGTCCGTAGGAAACACGTCCATAAACTCATGGACAATACAAATAGAATCTAAGGAAGGAGGCAAAATAATAGTGGTGTCATAAATATGGGCCAAGTAAGATAAATATTCCCTCTTAACCAATTTACGAGCTTGAACATAAGATATAATCCTCTTAGGACCCAAATAAAGTACACCCTTCCAAGCTATCCTTATCACACTAGACAAAGCTAAAGTCACAGGCTTAGCAAAATAATCTAAGACAACATAACAAGGATCCAACTAATCCATACCCATAATAACATCAAAATCGACCATATCTAACACAAGCAAGTCTACCAAAGTCTCACACCCAGCAAAAGTCACAACACAAGAATAATGCACCCAATCCACTATTAAAGAATCACTTACTGGTGTAGATACATGAATAGGCATGGAAAGAGGCTCACTAACAGAATTAAAATCCAAAGCAAAATACATAAACACAGGATAAAATTGATCCAAGATCAAATAATACAAATGCAGGTCTGAAATAAATAGAACAATACCTGAGATCATAGCATCTGAAGCCTCTGCCTCAGATCTGACTAATATAGCATAACACTATTCATGACTACCAACTGGCTGAGTAGCCCCACGACCACCAACATGGGCTCTACTATTGCACCTTTGGTAGAACCCTTACCTCTCACAACTAAAATAGTAGCTCTAAACACACGGCGAGAACAATCCTTGGCCACATAAAAAATCTTATCTAACACAAAGCAACCTCTACGACCAGTCTCAACAAGAGAAAGTACAACTGAGCTCGAACGACCATCCTGAACTGTTGAACAAAAAGATCCACCAGCTGAACTCTATAAAAACACCTACAGTGGCCTACCATGGTATCCATGAGAACTTCTAAAATCTTTACCTCGATAGGTCTGACTCCTAAACTCACCAAAATATCGTGCCTTCTTGGTACCTCCCTAAGATTTACTAAGAATACCCTCTTTCATCTTAACATGATCCATAATACTCTAAAAAGAATCCCTAAATATAATTATTTGAGATATAGCCAATTGAAGAGAGACATCCAAACCCTTTACAAACTTTGTATCTACTCAAACTTGGTGGAAATACTATCATAAGAATATCTAGACAAGGAATAGAAGCTTGCCTCATACTCAACAACTGTCATAGAGCCTTTCTCCAAATAATCAAACTCATCCCGCATACGGTTTTCTCAAATTAAAAGGCACAAATCTCTCTAGAAAAGCCTCGATGAACTGATTCCAAGTCATCTCAGGAGAATCATGGGGTCTATAACTGACAAGTGACCTCCACCAATCTCTCTTCGTATCTCTCAGCTGATATGTAATGTAAGCCACCCCATCCATGCAGAAAGAGTGAAACACAACTCAAAACATAATATATGAAAGATTTCGCACGATAAGGAATAAAATGATGGATATTTCTTAAAGACATCCTATAGCCTCTCGAAGATAGATACGGATGTCTACGTATCGATTTGTGAGATTCTATTAGACATCCCGTTCTTACACCGTTGAGACCAATAAAACCTAGTTACTCTGATACCAATTTATCACAACCCAAAAATAAGGGTCATGTGGAACTTGTCACGACGTACCTTGACAAGTAAGCATATCACCCAAATTGATACGAAAATAAAAAAAGACATAAATATCCCAAGGTAAGGCTTATAGAATGAAGCCGAACAATATAAGTAATCATAACAACACAAAAAGAACTTATCCAAAATACCAAACATTCTAACACCCTAAAATCAACATTTAATATCTGTTGGCGAAGTCAGATTTTCTATTCGAGGTTATTTTGATCAAGTGTTGGTCCCACACCTATATTTCCAATTTTTCAACTTTCCAACTAATAGGTAGAAATGAGCTTGGGTGACCGGGATCTGAACCAAAGGTCTACCTAGTCTAAAATTGATATTCTTAAGCAGTTGGCGCAGTCCGTTTGGCCATCCATTGTATGGATCAAAAGATATCCACATAAGTTTAAAATAAAGCTATCGAAGCAATAAAAAATCATAATATTGCATAAATAATACCAAAATGCATGTTAAGGGTGGGAACTAATCATGAAACATGGCTATTTATGTGTTGTGTCTGTGTGGGGGCCTATATGTGATATAATTATCGAAATTGAGTTACTATGTGATATGTGTGATCGTGTGGAGTCCTAGGTGATACTAATAGCCTTGAATATATGTGAATAATTGTATTGTATTGTTCAGATGCTTAATATGGTACCATTGGTGTATTGTGATTATATTAATACTTTATTTGGCATATGAGACATGTGGAAATTCGTGGATGAAACTGAAATAATGAGTGAATATTGGCTCACATAGTTGTAGAAATATATCATTGTGGTTGGTTATGAAAATACTCATTATGATTGGTTGTGATCATTACATCCTTATATCATACTCATTCATGAAATATTGGTACCATTGTGGCAACATTTGAGAAACACTAGCAATGCCTTTTTAAAACCCTCCCCAAGAAATATACCGATAAGGAGATATTGTAATATCTTATAAAACACTTTTTGAGGGATATGCTGGAAAGGAGATATGAGATATATAAATTGAATACGGGTTGACAAACCCCCTATGGGTCCTACGTCGGGAAGCTTTAGCTCTATAGATGTATACGGGGATTGTGCAATCCAAGAGGTTGTGCGACGACCTTATGCATCATCATCATCATCATCATTATCTTATACATTGCACTTACTTTATTGTGTTTATGTTGTGTTATATTGCCTTATGGACTTGTCATCTATGTATTTGTCTTACCTTTCTTTACTTGTATTTGATGATCTTATATCTAGATATTCTCTCTTGTTCTATTTATATGTGACATAATGTATACTTGTGTTCTATATCTTGGTGTGTTGTTGTAATATATGTGAGATATATTAGAACTATTAGTGTAAGCGGTGTGGGCTACCGTTGTGTGATATTTTCTGATTGTAGGTGACGTGCCCTTAGTGTATATTTTATATGTTTTATTACTACTTTGCTTGGTTGGCCTATGATACCTACTAAGTACAAGTGGACCGTACTCATGCCTACTATGCCCTTTCAATGCAGGTCCTAGGTCGAGTGCGCCTTAGTTTTCTTGACTCAGGCGATTGTTAGAGCTTCCAAGGTAGCGATTGGACATTCATGCATCCAAAGCTCACCTTTATCTTTCTAAATTAGTTATGTTTTTATTAGTATTCAGAGACAAATATTATTCTTTTGTGGTTATTTTTCTAATGTATCTGACTCTTGGATTGTATTAGTAGTTCTTACACTATTGACACCTAGTTTTGGGCATGTTTGGTATTTTAGATAAGTTCTTTTTGTGTTCTTATGATTACTTATATGGTTTGGCTTCATTCTAGAAGCCTTACCTTGGGATATTTATGTCTTTTCTTATTTTTGTATCAGTTTGGGTGATAGACTTACTTGTCAAGGTATGTCGTGACAAGTGCCATTATAACCCTTATTTTTGGGTCGTGACATGGGTGCCTATAAGTCGAGAAGGTTCAACAAAGCACTCAACATACAACAACCATAAGTTATACCTATATAGTCCCCCATAAGACTTATAGATATATGTAACGACCCTCCAAGTCGTTTTGTGAAATTTTTCTTATTTTAATCCTCCTCGTAGTTTTTGGTCGTGATTTATGACTTGCGGGAATGTGTATCATCGATTCATGAGGTTTTTGGAGGTGGCTTAAGTTATTAATTGGTTCCTTAAGTTTTAATAAAGTTAAACTTAATCATTGTCAACCTTTGATAAAATGGCCTCGGATTAGTATTATAATATTTTCAATAAGTTCGGAATGTACTTTTTGTTGAATTATATGTTTGGTTAGTTTTATCAGGGTCCCAAATAAATGTTGAGGATCTATTCGGAAATTTAGTTATTTTAAATAACTTTTAAGTGGTGTTTAATGGGCCAATAATTTTAGTATAAATAACGTAAATACCAGCCCTTTTGAAATTAATTACACTCTCTTCCACTTTTTTAATTGATTTACTCTCTCTCCCTATTAATATACATAACATAGCTGACATATACATAGCATTCTATGTATTTGTTGGGATTTTCGTAATATGTCTAGGGAGTTGAGATTTTTTATAATATTGGAAACATAAGTTGTGTATTATGTAATTTTTGGATAATTTTAAACCCAATTCCACTTGGCCCATGTATAGCAATGAATGGAATTAAATGGGAGTTAAATATTTTTTAGTGATAACTTTCAAAGGTCACGTTCAACTAGGAGTGGGCATAAAATATCAAAAAATGAATTACCGTATCGAACCAAAAAATTTGGTAATTGGTATTCGATAATTTGGTATTTGGGAGTAAAATTTTAAAATTACGGTATTTGGGTTCGAGATTGGTAAAAAATATTACTACCATTTGGTATTTGGTCTTTCCCGAATATCCAATAATAGTTAAGTGACCCATAGGCCACATACCTAGTCCACACTCCAAAGGCCATATACTTGTGTGAATATTGCTCAAGAAAACTTTGAGCTATTAAACATAGACATAGAGTAGACTCTTAACTTTACACAGCAGACTTCCTTGCAACCACATGTGATAACTTTTGATGAAAATATCACGCTAAGAATGAAAATTAGGGTGTAAAAGGGAACAACAGAAAAGAAGTCTTCATGACATGATACATAACACCATTGCTGGCTGCACTTGCCCAACTCTAATATTCCTAACATAGGTTGGAATATGGCTTTAATTAAGGGGACTTGGTCAAGCCTTCTTAATGATTGTGTTCACATGTCAACAACAAATGGAAGTTATCGAAAAACTCAACACTTAGCAGACAACGTAACATATATTGCTCTCCATCATATTTATAAGAAGTAATATTATGACTTTGCATCACATTTACATCCAGTTCGTTACATTCAGTTTGTGTTACATCCAATTTTATGTAAATGTTATTCGTGTTACATCCAGTTCTCCCCTTCTTGAAGCTAGATCAAACTACAATAACATAGGTTTTAAGGTGTTTCATCAATTGAGCCACACATATCAACGTGTAATAAGACAAAACAAAATTGATTTTTCTGGTGTAAACTGTGTATTCAGAGGTGTAAAACTATCAAAAAAAATTAAAATTTTCTCAAAACGTTGGTTGAAAATCACCACTATTATCACCAAATAGGATCACTATAAGCATGTCCAACTTTAATAGGGTAATACCGAATTCTGTACCAAACCAAAATTTAATTTACCGATTACCGAACCGAAGTTTAATGGTATGGTATTTGGTATCTACTTTCATTTACCGATTATCGAATTACCGAACCCGAATAATGAAAATACCAAACTGAATACCGAACGCCCACCCCTACGTTCAACTACTCGTGTTGGTAACTCTAATCCATGGGTACATTTACGTTATTGCTAAGGATGCATTATTAACGATAATAATGGTCACCGGAGAAAGAATAAAATTTCTAAATTATTTTGTTAGAAATTATGCAGTGGTTATAAAGGTGAATTGATGGAATGAGGTGTGAATGGGTTAACTAATTTGTCTTATATAATGATAAAATAATTAATACCAATCATTAGGTCTTAACTCTTAAGTGATAATGGAGCAGAAGTCAAGAATTTCTTTATAGGTGAAAGTTTCGCAAATCTTTTCCCTACCTATTTCTTCGTAATTCATTGGTATTGGTTTATTTTAAATCTCTTAGTTTTCTTGTTTGTTTATTACGACGCACACACACATGGAGCTCACACATAGTGTTTGGACTTTGACATTAGGAATTGAAAATGTAACTGTCTCCATCCTTAGCTTTAGGTTTTAGAGGTTTTATTTTATTTTACATGATTATCATTTGGCGACTACAACCTAATTGGCTTATGATTAGCACAACTTTTGCCCATATTGTCTATGAACACAGTAGTTGTCTTTATTAAGGATAATATTTTTAGAGTAAGAATTTATAAATTAGTGCCATTAAATTCATAATTTTATAAAGATTATGGATTTGGAATAAATTTTGATCACTCAAAATCTTTACATAAGGGCAAGTTTGTTGATTGATGTTTGGCTTCAGTTTGAGGTATGTTGAGACTTTGTTGGACTCTTTTTTAAAGTGATTATTTGTTAGTTATGTGTAATGAGAGTAATGGTGAATGTGGTACCATATAGGTGAAGTGATGAGCATCTATACGGATAAAGGTGTTATTTGAGGGGTTAAAATAAGTTAATTATATGTTTTGAACTATTTTCCCCTATTTGCTAGCCCGATGAGCTGATTTGCAATAGTATTTAAATTGTTGAAAAAAATCGCTAATGAGAATACTCCCACTTGATAAGTTGAGTTGATTTTGAAGTTGATGTTTATTTAGCATAAGCTATGAAATGCATTGCTTAAATTTGTTGTTGATTTAGGATCGGAGTTGAATACCTGTACATCATCCATTGCATTTCCTATAGGGTCGGAGCGCATGACTACACATCATTATCTATTACTAGGGTCAAAGTACACTCCTGCACAATAAATTTTTATTAGGATCGGAGTGCACGACTGCACAGTACATAGACCTTGTGAATCTTTCATGGGTCCTGACCTTAAAGCCATTGCTCGGTAGGTATGTACATAGCATATGCATTGCACTACATTGATTCATTGCTGATTCAGATTGACTAAGGTGTGTTTGTTGAAATTATACTAATTATTAAGTACTTGAATATCTGTTCTTTGAATTTTGTTGTATTGAGGATTTTTCGGGTTGTGTCCGATATCCTTACGACTATTAAACCTGATTATTCAGTTAGAGTAGGGTGGTTTTCCTGAGTGTAGGTTGTATGATTGTTTTAGATAGTTGATGTAATGTTATTCGTCACCACTTTGAATTAGGATCAATTGACGATGCTTGTTGAATACACGTGGATATGTACTCACCCTTAGTTTTCTGCACCTTATGTGCAGGTACCAATCCGACGATCACTAGGTATTGATTCTTGTAGTTCCTTCTACATTATCATATTTAGAGATTATAGGTAGATGCTATGGTTTTCAAATACTGGTGAAATCTCTTTTAGCCTTATCTTTATGCATTCTCCGCATTTGAGATACTTAAACCTTTCCTTAATTTCTTTATTTAGTGGCTTGTATTAGTGACTATTAGAACTAGGATTATCTATGTTTTAACCATGAACATACTTTTTGTTTTTGAGATTATTCGATGTTCATTATGTTTTCTTAGTTTCTTTCACAACTATATATTTGAGATGTTGTACTCGAGATTGGGTTCTTCGATTACCTATCATTGAGGGTTGGATAGATGCCATCACGGTCCCGATTTTAATTCATCACAATATAAGTGTCAAAAAATTATATTAGTGATATGCAAAGCATATGAAAAAATGAATGCAACATAAATTAGAAATACCATATCCAATCCAAGTGTCATAATGTGACGGGTGTATACACCTCCTCTAGCTCAGTATCTTGCAAGGGCAAGACCTATGATGTCTATCTTTATCCGACATTATGGCTCACACATGAAGAGTCCTAGAGGACTCAGGATATCCATATACACTGCCTGATCCCAAACTAGGACTTCTAATAACCATAATAATCAATCTACTCTATCCAATACCAAAATGATATGAATATAATATGTGTTTGGACTCGAACAAAAACTAAAAGAGTGTAAATCGGTAAATCCATTGCCCAAAATCAAGTTTGGGACTAAATCGGCATAATAGTGTATAAAGATTCAAAATATTCTTTGATCAAAGTAAACAATAGTGAAAAAAGAGTGGATTAATAATAAACTGAAATCATCCTCAGTCTAATTTTTAAAATTGCACATTTAGTTCCAAAAGCTCATAAGTCATTAGATAAGATGGTATGATTCCCGTTGTATCATTTTAAAAGTGAAAATTGAAAATAAATCTCTTTTTAGAAAATATAGTAAAACCAAGGATTTGGTTGGAATCATACTACTAAGTGATCATAAATTAACCTTAAAGTATGCATTCCATAGCCAGTATCAAAATAATGCAACCATAAGTGAAAGCATCCATAAACTAGAATATCATCCTTTTAAGGGTAGAATACTCACCAAGATTCCAACTGATATTGTAACCATGGCCTCGGGACCACAATGCATAACTAATATCATAGATCCCCATAACTCAGAAAACTATGATAATTAAGGGCATAAAATCACTAATAAAATCTAATAAGGGAACAACAATAACAACAACAACAACAATAACATACCCAGTATATTTTCATCAAGTGGGGTCTGGAGAGGGTAAGTGTATACAGTCCATACCACTACCTCAGAAAATGAGATAGAGAGGCTATTTTGTATAGATCTCCAACTCAAAATAAAATAATCTAGATAAGGAATAACAGAAGGACAAAATACCATAAAAATCAACATATCCAATGATACCATATACAAGATACACCAAGTAGTACAACAAAATATACAATCATCCTAAACTCGTACTAACCTTCTATCCTAGTTTACCTACTCCACAACTTCCTATTTAGTGTTCTGTCCTCGATAAGCTGGAGCTGTTCATGTCCTGTCTAATCCCTTTCCTCCACTAGTCTAGAATCTAATAAGTTAAATACCGCCAAATTCACTAAGTGAAATAGTAAGTCTTATACTTAAGGATCATTAACATTATTCTATGGTTAAAATGTCTATAATCAACTCAAAATCTCAAAATGAATCCAGAAGTCTCGGGACCCAAACCAAGGGTCCCCTATCCTAAAAATAATATTCTAAATCTAAGCTATTGTAATTCTCTTCTTAGATTGTTTACTAGGATTTTTGGTCTGAGACCAATTCCTTAATAACAAAAACTTCAAAATATGGTAATGAGCCTAAAATCCAATGAACTATTCAATAATCAAACTAATATTCTAACAAGTCGGAAATAAACTGTAGCCATTGTGTGAAGGATCAAAATATAGGAAATGTATGGAAATAAGAAAATAACCTAGAAAGTGATTACAACACACTATTCAGACCTTAGAGAATATGTTAAGAGCTTATGTAATCAACTTTAAAGGTAGTTGGGATGTTCACTTGCCTTTGATCAAATTTGTGTATAATAATTATTATCATTACAGTATTCAAAAAGCCCTGTTTGAAGAACTTTAGGGTAGGAGGTGTAGGTCTCTTATTGGTTGGCTTAAGGTTGGTAAAGCTACCTTAATAGGGTTAAATTTAATTCATGATGATATAGAAAAGGTTTAACTAATGAGAAAAAGGTTAAAAACAATTTAGATTCACTAAAAATCCTATGTAGATTTGAGAAGAAGAGAATATGAGTTTGAAATTGGTGATTTGGTATACTTAAAGGTGTCACCCATGAAAAGGTAAAGATATCCAGCAAAAAGG
This sequence comes from Capsicum annuum, assembly GCF_002878395.1. Classification (NCBI taxonomy): domain Eukaryota; kingdom Viridiplantae; phylum Streptophyta; class Magnoliopsida; order Solanales; family Solanaceae; genus Capsicum; species Capsicum annuum. The sequence continues at coordinate 17,326,966 of NC_061114.1, read as the reverse complement.
GAAAGCTCAGTCCCCCGCTATGTTGGTCCTTATAAAATATTGAGGCATTTTGGCAATGTGGCATATGAGTTAGACTTTCCTATAGACTTAGAATCCGGCATCCAGTTTCTTATGTATCTGTATTGAAGAAATACATGGTGATCCAGCTTCATTTGTATCCTTAGGGATTAAGGGATTGAATGGTAGCCTTTCTTTTAAAGAGGTCCTAGTGGAGATTCTTGACCTTCAAGTTTGTACGTTGAGAAATAAGGAAGTTGCTTTAGTAAAGGTTCTTTGGAGGAATCATCTTATTGAGGAAACTACTTAAGAAGAAGAAGCATACATGATAATCAAGTATCCTCACCTTTGCCCTCGAATTCTACTCCAACTTTAGACAACAGTTCCTTCTTAGTAATCCTCTCAATCTCACGTTATTTAGTTGATCGAATGTCTTAATATTTATTCATGAGGTCAGTTAGTAATAGTTTAGTTATGGAGTCAGTTACCATGATAAGATTCAAAAACTCAGTGTGGGGTTTCCAATTCTGTCCCTAAATATATTTTCTAAGCTAGCCTTTATTCATGGGCGAATAATCTCAAAAAGGAAATATAGTAACGCCCTTAGAGATCATGCATGTCTGTTAGGGGTTTTCTAGAGTTCATGTATGTCTGTTTGGGGTTTTCCAAGTGTTTAGGATCATAAAATAAGGTCATTTGACCTATATGGAGGTAGGAAAACATTTTAAATGAGTTTGGGGTCGAAAAAAGGATATCATAGGCTAAAAGAAAAAACCGAGCATTGCATACGGGGATCTTAGGTTTGAGCTCTGCTCCATGGAGCATTTTAAAATTTACTAATAAAGGCCTAAACTTTAGATAGCGTGGTGCAGGTGTAATACCCCAAACTTCTTAGCTTAAATTTATTCCTAGAACGTTAAGAGATAGCTTCAAAAATAAATAATATTTATTCTATGTACAATTTTCCAGATTTAGACTTCCCATTGGGTGGAAAATTGAATAAGCTTTCCGTCGATATAAGATTCGCCCAAATCCGACACTCGGTGAAGGAGTTATGAAAATTTTAAGTTAACAGTGTACCACCTGGGCACTTGGCGCGTCGCGGGAAAGGCAAAATTCATAATTTTCAAATTCCAGTGGAGCTCTGAGATATTGGAGCATCGCGGAGAGGGTTATTTTCCCATTGGTCAATTTTCAGTGAGCCTTCGAGATACTGGCGCATCACGCCAGTGGACAAAGTGGCAAACTAAAGGGCACCGTGATTGTGGTGCGTCGCGGTGAAAGCCTAGTTCCCATTCATCCACTTTCCAGTGAGCCACCGCGATAGTGGCGCATCGCGGTGGCCACCCATTTCAGAAAATGTTGCATTTTTTAGTTCCGTTTAAAATCTTAAAGGGGGAATTTTCGTCAATTCCCAAGCCTCCAATCCATCCAAAACACAAGATTTAATATATTCCAAAGCACTTTATGCTTATTTCATCCACTTTCTCTCAAAATAAAACCCTATATCATCAAATCTCCTTCTCTAAGAAACCTAATTTCTCCATTAATTCTCCAAGGTAATTCAAAATTTAGAATTCCCAACTCAAGAACTCTAAGAATTCATCTCCAAAGCATCAATAGAGATCCAAGATTCAAGTTTTAGCATCTAAGATCATCAATTGAGGTATGTGGGGTTATGAACAAGGACAGTCCTTTCGTCCTTGTGCCCAAAACTTATTTTAATTCAAATTTTGCTGAATTTTTATATGATTTCCCATGAAATTCAAGTTAGGGTTTATACCCATTAGTGTTATTCATAAGATTATAAGATTTTCAGTGATTTAGAAGTTTAATTACATGATTATGTTCATATTTTCATGCATATTTAAGTAATTTTCAGATTTTGATTTAATTTATCAATGTTTACATTATCAAGCATGAACATTATGATATTTTAACGTGAGTTTGATGCATGGGCCACTAAGCCCTAATTAAAGATTGCTATTTCAAGGTTGTTTGTGCTACACGCACCCTATGATAAGATTATTCTCAGATTTTTGATAAATATTTGATATTTTGGTCCTAAACTAAGATAAAGAATCCACATTGTTCATATGACTTGAGATTTAAAGAAAAGAAAGAGCATAATTGGTTTTTCTTGTAAACCCTTGTGCTATTTTTTTAAAGTGGATTTCCTAAGATCCTGAGCATAAGAATGGGAGCAGTATTTAGTACCGAGATGGGTATGTTACCGAGGTTTTATGACCCAGAACTATATGCCACCATAGGATTAAGATTATTCCTACTTCTACGTGGATGACTAAGATTATGATCGCTTATGATAAGAAATTCTATTCCGATGGAAAGGGTAGAACAACTTTCCCCAACGTGGGTAGTATGTTGGATTCCATGAATGCTTACATGGTTTATGTCAGTTAGAAGAACCTCCCAAAAGAAGTCCCCTACTCTTAAAATAGACTATTGGTTGAAAGCCTCAAGATAAAGGTATATTTTTTGCAAGCTATGGATTTTAAGATTTCTTAAAGTCATGAGATAAAGTATTTCCCTTACATTTGAAAAGATAATGTGGTAATTTTCAGAAAAGAATACATTTTAGAACTGAATGTAATGGCTCAAAAGATTCATATTGTATGCTTTATTGTTCATCATTTATGATCTTCATATTTCAGATTACTCAAGCCTATGTGAGTCGTTTACATTTAGCATGCATGATTTTTTAAATTATGTTGATATTGTTTACTTATTTCATTCACCCCTATATACTCATTACATCATCAAAGTACTGATCCACATATACGTCTATGTGCTACATTGTCTCATAATGTAGGTTCACGTGCTCAGTCTCAGCAAGTTGAGTGATTTTCGATAATCTCATCTACATCTCTGTAGTTGGTGAGACCTCATAGTTCGCAGACTTAGCTATTTAGATTTTTTTTATCTAGTAGATGATTTAGTATTTATTTCAGACTGTTTGAGTCAGTTAGGGCCTATCCTAGTGACTCTCTACATTCAGTTAGTAGAGGCTTGTCGGACTTACTAGATTCAGTCTTTTGATTCCATATCCAGATTTTCTAGTATTATTTTACCAACACTTGTGAGATTAGTATGATTCAGATAAGATTTCTGCATTTATTATGTTTTCATGTTTTTTTACCCTATTTTGAGATTCAAATTTAGTAGAAAGCAGCCAAGTTTAGCTCAGGACTACTTGTAGTTTGGAGCATTATGTGGCATCTTGGGAATTAAATTTTGAGGCGTTACAAACCTTTTATAAAAGCCTAAGGTTTAGAGAGTTCTAGGGAGTCAGACAAGATGCATTATGTAGAGTCTTGATTATCGGTGTGAAGCGCGCCACATCTATGAGCAAGAGGTTATGGAGAATTTTAGAAAATCATCTCTTCTTTCATGATCTATCATGTATTCCATGTCTCTATATTCTTCTAACTCATGTTTCACGTGATAAAAAATGACTCTTCATCGAGCTAACGCATGTAGAAATGATAACTAGCCACCTCAGCCCACAGATCCTTTGAATGAGAATGTGTCACATGCAGAGTTTCAGGCTACCTTCCAGGAGCTAGCCCAAGCTATGATGGCTAATATTTAGGGCAACCATTAGGCAGCAGTCCCACCCCAGTAAGATAAGGACATAGCCGTAGCCAGAATTTGAGATTTTATGAGAATGAACCCTCTAGAGCTCTTTGGGTTGAAGGCAAATGAGGACCCATAGTTTTATCTAGATGAGGTGAAGAAGATCACCCGAATTATGCATGTTTTTGAATAGAAGAGTGTATAATTGGCATCCTATAGGCTGAAGGATGTTGCTTATGATTGGGTAATGATATGGAAGAAAAGTAAAGGGGAGCATACAGCTCCCATGACTTGGCAGATATTTTAGGATGCGTTCTTAGACAAGTTCTTGAACCTGAGGTAGGGCTCTATGACAGTGAAGAAGTATTGCCTCGAGTTCAACTAGTTATCTAAGTATGCCCCTGATTAGATAGTTGACCTTAGGTCAAGCATGAGTAAGTTTGTGACCGGTGTGTCTGGGTTGTTAGTAAAGGAGTGTAGGACTGCTATGGTCATTAGAGATATGGATCTTGCTAGAGTGATGATGCACACACAACAGATTAAGGTAGAAAGGTTAAAAAAAAGAGTAAATAAGAAGGATAGAACAGGGTAGTTTGATTATGGTTAGAATAGGTCTAGAGGAGGAAATTATTTCTAGTTTCAGAATCGTTTATATATGCCTGCACCTTCTTCAGCTAGTGCTCCTGTACCCAAAAATAGGTAGGAATAGTGGGGTGAGTCTTCTATGTCCAGATCTTAGAATAGTGTGAGTGGTAGGTGTAGTTATCCTTAGTGTGATAAGTGTGGTAAGACCTATCTGGGTGAGTGTTTGTGGGGTCGAAAAGGTTGTCATGGATGTGGCCAGCTAGATTATGGAATCAAAGAGTGTCCGCATGATAGATAGAGAAATAGGGATATTTGACCCCAGACTTAGGATAATAGTGCACCAGCTCCTCTAGGTCGCGCAGCTCCTCCTCAGGGCAGATCATCTAGTACTAGTGGCGGTCAGTGCCAGAATCAGTTTTATGCTTTACCATTCCATTAGGAGTAGGAGAATTCATCAGATATTATTACTGGTATGCTTCGTGTCTTTCATTTTGATGTTTATGTGTTGTTAGACCCTGGGTTGAGTTTTTCTTATGTGACCCCATTAGTTGCAGTAAATTTTGAGATAAATTCTAAAGAGATCCCTGAGCCCTTCTTGGTTTCTACTCCAATAGGTGAGTCAGTTATTGCTAAACAAAATCTATAAAAAGAGTTCACTGTCCTTCATAAAGTCATGTTAGCAGACTTGATAGAGTTAGATATGGTTGTTTTTTTATCTTATCCTTGGTATGGATTGGCTCTATTCTTGTTATGCTTCTATAGATTTTTGCACTCGAGTGGTGAAGTTTCAGTTCCCAGATGAGCCAGTCTTTGAGTGGTCAAGAAATTTAGTGTCCCCGAAGAGTCATTTCATATCTTATCTTAAAGCTAGAAAGTTGATCTCCAAAGGTTGCATTTATCATCTAGTTTGAGTCAAGGACACTAAGTATGAGACTCCAACAATTCAGTTTGTCCGAGTGGTCAATGAGTTTCCAGAAGTTTTTCCAGAAGATCTCCTAGGGGTACCTCCTGATAGGGAAATAGAATTCAGTATTGACCTTCTCCCAGATACTCAGCCTAATTCTGTCCCTCCTTACCGTATTGCTTCCACCGAGCTTAAGGAGTTGAAAGAGCAACTCAAAGATCTTTTAGATAAAGGTTTTATAAGGCCTAGTATTTCTCCATGGAGCGCTTCCATCCTATTCGTGCGAAAGCAAGATGGTTCTTTGCGAATGTGTATTGACTATCGTCAGCTGAATAAGGTCACAGTCAAGAACAAATACCCTCTTTTTAGAATTAATGACTTTTTTGATCAATTACAAAGTGCAACTTATTTCTCAAAAATAGACCTTAGATTCAGCGATCATCAGCTTAAGGTAAGGGAATGTTATATTCCAAAGACAACTTTCAGGACCCATTACGATCATTTTGAGTTTTTAGTCATGTATTTTGGGCTAACCAATTCTCCTGCATCTTTCATGGACCTCATGAACCAAGTGTTCAAATAGTATCTAGATATGTTTTTCATAGTATTCATAGATTATATCCTTGTGTACTCCCGTAGTGAGGATGACCATGTACATCATCTTAGAATTGTCTTGCAAACCCTTAGAGATTATCAATTGTTCACCAAATTCATCAAGTGTGAATTTTTGCTAAGATCAGTAGCCTTTCTCCATCATATTATTTTCGTCGATGGTATTAGAGTTGATCCCCAAAAGATAAAAGTCATAAGAAATTGGCCTAGACCCATTTCTCCTTCAGATATTAAGAGTTTTTAGGGTTTAGCTGGCTATTACCGTTGTTTTGTTGAAGGTTTCTCATCTATTGCATCTCCTATGTCTTGACTGACCCAAAAAAAGCTAAGTTCTAGTGGTTAGATTCCTGCAAGAAGATTTTTCAGGAATTGAAGACTCAACTCACTACAGCCCCAGTCGTGGTACTACCAGATAGTACAGACGGTTTTGTGGTGTATTGTAATGCCTCCATAGTTGGTTTGGGTTATGTGTTGATGCAGAGAGGTAAGGTCATAGCCTATGCCTCTAGACAGTTTACGCCACATGAGAAGAATTACCCAACCCACGATCTTGAGTTAGCTGCTATAGTGTTTGCTTTGAAAATTTGGAGACATTATTTGTATGGTGTGCATGTGGATGTGTTCACGAATCACAAAAGCTTGCAGTATGTATTTACCCAGAGAGAGTTGAATCTCCGTCAGAGAAGGTAGTTGGAGTTGTTGAAGGATTATGACATAAGTATGTTATATCATCCAGGCAAGGCCAATATAGTTGCAAACGCCGTTAGTAGATTATCCATGGGCAGTGTTGCTCATGTGGAGAATGACAAGAAAGAGTTAGCTCGAGAAGTTCATTGTTTTACTAGATTGGGTGTTAGGTTGGTTTATTCAACTGAAGGGAATGTTTGGGTTCATAGTAGTGCCGAATCTTCCCTAGTTTTGGAAGTAAATGAGAAGCAAGATATGGATTCTAGTTTGGTCAAACTGAAGGAGTCAGTTAAAGATCAACGGGTAGAGGTTTTCTAACAAGGGGGAGATGGCGTGTTAAGATACCAGAGAAGATTGTGTGTTCCATATGTTGATGATTTGAGACAGTAAATTATGGCGGAAGTGCATGGTGCATGTTATTCAATTCATCCAAGTGCTATCAAGATGTACCGCGACTTGCGAGAAATCTACTGGTGGAGTGGTATGAAGAGAGACATAGTCGGGTTTGTGGCCAAGTGTACAACTTATCAATAGGTTAACGTAGAGCACCAAAGATCTGGTGGTTCATTGCAAGAGTTTGGTATTCACACCCAGAAGTGGGAAGAGGTGAATATGGATTTTGTGACTGGTTTACTCTATTCGCTTGTCATCATGATTTGATTTGGGTTATTGGAGACAGATTGACGAAGTCAGCGCATTTCTTGCCAGTTCACATGTCTTATACAGCTGAGGATCATGCTAAGTTGTATATCTAAGAGTTAGTCAGATTACATGGAGTGCCTTTGTCCATCATTTTAGATAGAGGTACTCAGTTTACTTCCCAGTTTTGGAGAGCCTTTCAGAAGGGTCTTGGTACCCAAGTCCATCTTAGTTCAGCTTTCCACCCTTAGACAGATGGTCAAGCAGAGAGGACCATCCAAACTCTAGAAGATATGTTGAGGGCATGTGCTTTTGATTTCAAAGGTAGTTGGGATGAGCATTTGCCATTGATTGAGTTCGCTTATAATAATAGTTACCATTCCAGCATTCAGATGGCCCTGTTTGAGGCTCTTTATAGAAGGAGATGTAGATCGCCCATAGTTTGGATTGAAGTGGGTGAGGCCATTTTTCTTGGGCCAGATGCAGTGTTTGAAGCTATGTAGAAAGTTAAGTTGATTAGAGAAAGATTGAAAATAGCCCAGAGTCATCAAAAATCATATGCAGATGTGAGAAGAAGGGACCTCGAGTTTGAGGTTGGTGATTTAGTGTAATCTGAAGATTTCACCCATGAAAAGGGTGAAAAGATTTAGCAAAAAGGGGAAGCTTAGTCCCCGGTATGTTGGCCCTTTCAGAATTATGAGTTGTGTAGGGAAAGTACCTTATGAGCTTGAGTTTCCCACAGACTTGTTAGTCGCTCATCCTATATTCCACGTCTCTATGCTTAAGAAGTGAATTAGTGACTCCACTATTGTAGTTTCTTTAGAAAGCTCAAATATCCAGAACAACCTTTCATACAAAGAGATTCCAGTCAAAATTTTAGATCATCAGATCTGTAGACTAAGGAACAAAGAAGTTCCCTTGGTCAAAGTTCTTTGGCGGAATCAGTCTATTGAGGGTACCACTTGGGAAGCTGAAGTAGATATGCGAGCCAAGTACCTTCATCTCTTCTCCGCAAACTCAGATTTAGCCGAAGGTAATACTCTTCCTTGATTCAGTTCTTTTCTAATCATGTATTCAGCTATATAGTTTTCCTCATGTAAGTTCATGCACTCACAGAATTATTTAGAAACTCAGAATGATTTAGATTCAGTTATTCAGTTTACTTCAGGTGTGCATGCTATCATATAGCCTCAGATTCCTTAGTATTCTTAGTCTAACTAGCAATATTCGAGGACGAATGTTCCCAAGGGGGATATATTGTAATACCTCGAACTTTCTTAGCTTAAATTCGTTCCTAGAACATTAAGAGATATTGGCGTATTGCAGAGAGGGCACCATTTTCCTATTTGACAATTTCTAGTGAGCCTTTTAGATACTAGCGCGTCGAGCTGTGGCCAAAATGGCAAACTAAAGGGCACCGCAATTGTGTCACATCGCGGTGAAAGCCCAGTTCCCATTCATCCATTTTCCAGTGAGCCACCACAATAGTGGCGTATTGCGGTGGTCACCCAGTTCGGAAAATGTTGTGTTTTTCAGTTCCATTTAAAAGTTTAAAGGGGGCATTTTGGTCAATTCCCAAGCCCCCAATCCGTCCAAAACACAAGATTTAACATATTCCAAAGCACTTTATGCTTATTTCATCTACTCTCTCTAAAAAGAAAACTCTAGATCATTAAAGCTCCTCCTCCAAGAAACCCAATTTCTTCATTAATTCTCCAAGGTAATTCAAGATTTAGAATCCCCAACTGAAGAACTCTAAGAATTCATCTCCAAAGCATCAATAGAGATCCAAGATTCAAGTTTTAGCATCTAAGATCATCAATTGAGGTATGTGGGGTTATGAACAAGGACAATCATTTCATCCTTGTGCCCAAAACTTATTTTAATTCCAATTTTACTGAATTTTTATATGATTTCCCATGAAATTCAAGTTAGGGTTTTACCCATTATTGTTATTCACAAGCTTATGAGATTTTCAGTGATTTAGAAGTTTAATTACATGATTATGTTCATATTTTCATGCATATTTAAGTAATTTTTAGATTTTGAATTAATTTATCAATGTTTACATTATCAAGCATGAACATTATGATATTTTAACGTGAGTTTGATGCATGGGTCATTAAGACCTAATTAAAGATTGCTATTTCATGGTTGTTTGTGCTATGCGCATCCTATGAAAAAATTATTCTCAGATTTTTTATAAAGATTTGACCTTTTGGTCCTAAGCTAAGATAAAGAATCCACATTGTTCATCTGACTTGAAATTTAAAGAAAATAAAGAGCATAATTGGTTTTTCTTGTAAACCCTTATGCTATTTTTTTGAAGTGGATTTTCTAAGATCCTGAGCAGAAGAATAGGAGTAGTATTTAGCACCGAGATAGGTATGTTACCAAGGTTTCATGTCCCAGAACTATGTGCCACCATAGGATTAAGATTATTCCCACTTCTATGTGTATGACCAATATTCTGATCACTTAAGATAAGAAGTTCTATTCCGATTGAAAGGGTAGAACAACTCTCCCAAACATGGGTAAGATGTTAGACTCCATGAGTGCTCACATAGTTTATGTCGGTTAGAAGAACCTCCCAAAAGAAGTCCCCTACTCTTAAAATAGTTTATTGGTTGAAAACCTTAAGATAAAGGTATATGTTTTGAAAGCTATGGATTTTAAGATTTCTTCTTAGTCTTGAAATGAAGTATTTCCCTTATAGTTGACAAGATAACGTGGTAGTTTTCAGAAAAGAACAAATTTTAGAATGAATGTAATGGCTCAAAAGATTCATATTATATGCTTTATTGTTATCATTTATGATCTTCAGATTTCAGATTACTCAAGCCTATGTGAGTCATTTACATTTAGCATGCATGATTTTATAAATTGTGATGATATTATTTACTTATTCCATTCACCCCCATATACTCAATACATCATCAAAGTACTGATCCTCATATACGTCTATGTGCTACATTGTCTCATAATGTAGGTTCAAGTGCTCAGTCTCAGCAGCGTGAGTGATTTTTGAGCATCTCATCTACATCTCTGGAGTTGTTGAGCCCTCATAGTTCGAGGACTTAGCTATTCAAATTTTCTTTTTATCTAGTAGATGATTTAGTATTGATTTCAAACAGTTTGAGTTAGTTGGGGCCTATCCCAGTGAATCTCTAGATTCAGTCAGTAGAGGCTTGTCAGACAACTAGATTCAGTTTAGAGTTTTGATTCCGTATCTAGATTTTTCAGTATTGTTTTACCAAGACTTGTGATATTAGTATGCTTCAGATAAGATTTCCGCATTTATTATGTTTTCATGTTTATTTTCCCCTATTTTGAGATTCAGATTTAGCAGAAAACAGTCAGGGTTAGCTCAAGACGACTTGTAGTTTGGAGCAACATGTGGCATCCAAGTAATTAGATTTTGGGGCGTTACAACAGGCCACTCTTGTATGTTTGGAGGCACCACGCATAACCTCTTCCTATGCATTAGGGTGCGACGTCCCAACACTTCCACATCTGTAATTTTTATTTTACAGGTTAATGGAAAATTCATTCTTTCACCTCATATTTTGAGCACATTATTTTTGATATTCTCGTATTTGAAACATCAATTTTTGATCGGGAATGTGTTTAAGGATGTTAGAAGGGTAATTCAAGTGAGTTTCAAAATTTTTGGAAGAGGTTTGGGGTCATTTTAGAATCCCGAGGAAATAAGCCTTCGTATGTTTGGCATGCCATGGAGGTTAGTCTCCACAATTTTAACGTGGCATAGAGGATAGCCTTTACGATAAGGCCGTGCCACGCTACTGTTTCAAAAATGTGCAGTTTTTGTTTTATTCACTTGGGGTGAGGAGATTTTGGATATTTTCACCCATGGACGACCTTTAAACATTATATGAGCTACTTCCCATTAGTTTTTAAGATCAACGACTCCACTTTTCCATAAAACCAGAACTCAAGAAAGCTTAAAGGATTCATTGTACATTTATCAGTTGGGCTCCAAACTTTAAATTAATTACAATTTTTTGTGTGTTTCAGGAATGTACCTCTTCCCTTACACTTTTTTTTTTAATTAAAATCATGTGTTTAAATTTTTACCCATGTGAATTTAATTGTGGGTTTCGAATTTGGGTTGAGGGGTTTTGGATGTTGTTGTTTGAATTAATTGCTCATGTTTTTAATTGATTATTTATGCTTTAAATTAATGTTTTTTAGACTGAATTGGTACATATTTAAATGGTTTAAATGGGGTACATGAGTTTCCCTTTGTATGAATTTTAACTTGGAATTGCATGAACCTCAACTCACATTGTAAATATGATTTGGTTTACGAAAAATTGCATGATTTAACTTGCTTTTGAACCCAATTCATTGTATTTACATATAATTGGTTAAAAAATGGATTTTGATGGTCTTGGGGGACATAGATTGGTTTAAAAATGAAACTTTGGAGTATTATTGGTTAATGGGTTAGAGTCTTATTGATTAATTTTTTGATTTGACATAATGATATTGACTTGCAAGCTTGACTTTGGTATGATGATACCATTTGGATAATGCCTAAATGAAAGACTTCCAAATTAATGGTGGTAATTATGTGAAAATTATTTTAATTGGGCTTAAAGGGGGTTGTGTAGCTCGCCGTGGAAGGTAGAGGTCTCGAAGGGACCAACATTGTAAACCACGTTTGTGGGCGTGGGTAGGGTCTAAATGTCTAGGTGTTTGCATCACCCTTGATATATGACTGGGTGGTTCAAGTCCCCCATGAGTTATATATATTCAAGTTATTCTCCACTTTATGTGGCTAACACGTACTGGGGATCGATAAGGATGAGAGAGCTGGGACCCATATAGTCCATGGGTACTATTATGATGATTAAGCTACACAGTCCAGTTTAATGCTTTAAATCTCATGTTAAACCTTGTTTTCTATCCCGATATTTCATATATATATGTGTGTGTGTATATATATGTACGTTATGTGCAAGTGGTTTTACAGTGGTTTTGGACTTTGCATTTTCTTTATCCTTTATTCCCTGAGTTACCCGCTAGCACTCACTCCGCTAACCGTCTTAGGATCTACATTGTTTCATAATATAGGGTCCAAAGATTTTTTTCTCTATGCAATATTAGGTGATTTTGGTTAGTTGAGCTGATGTGAAGTGGTGAGCTTCCATCCTTTGGAAGGCTTTATTATTTCCTTTTTCCTTCTTTGTTGACTTAGGACTTATGTATTCTTTGGTCATGGTTGGAGGCATGTCCCGACATATTTGATATTTTTTATTCTGAGTTAGAGGCTTTTGTGGACAACTGTGGATTAGGGTTATGTGATTGAATCTCAGAATCTTTTGACTTAGTTTACTTATCTTCCAGATATTTACTTTATTGTCTTCCAAATTTGTTATTACTATTATTATTTTATGCTCATGAGGTTCATAGAATGGGGTGTTCTCGGGTCCTTTGTGGGCTTGAGATACCTATAACAGCCAGGCCCTGGTTTAGGTCGTGATATATAACTATCGAAATTCGTCTTTAATCATCTAAAAAGTCCCATTTCACTCATAATCACAACAAAACATAAATGTTTCTCTCTCCCAAAGTCCAAGAACACAAGAAAATGGGTTTTTTCAATTTCCAAGCTTCAAGGCTCCAAGAATCAATCTTTTTTCAAGAATTCTCCAACTTTATGTATGTGAGGTTTCATCAATGGGTTTATTTCACCCATTGAGTTCTTAAGTGAACTCGAATTCCTAAATTAATCCTACTCTTCAGAGTTAGGGTTTCAAGAAAATTACGTGTTTTGATTTATTTTTGTTTTTTTAGTAAGAATAATCTTTCAATTCATGTTTTCCTTGAAGATTCATTGTTATTATTATTAACTCTCATTATGTTTATAAATTATGAGTTTAAGTTATTTTCGTGGAAATTCATGTCTTATTCATAACTTATACATTGTCATGAGCAGTTGTACTGCGTGTTATGAACACCCCGTTACCTCGGTTCTCATGCATTGATAATTGAATAGCTATTGTTTTAGGGACACATGTTTTAGTATGCTTTCAGATAGAGTGTCTATATTTCAGTCTCAAAATTCAGTACTTATGGCTAACCGGTTATTCAATATAAATTCAGTTGGGAGTAACACTTAGCACCGAGAGAACATAAGGAGAAAGGCTCTTCCATCAATTAGGTTGAGACCTTTAATAGAACTCTCTAAGTCCCAAAAAATGTTGCACTATAGGATTTAAAAGGTCTTTTGTTAGATAGGATGACACATTAGTCCTTTGGACAGTAGATTAGTGGATTCATGCTATCTTGATACACCCGAAGGGCCCGAAAAGCCTTTCACAAGGACCCAAGCCCATGAACTTCAACATTGGTAAGAGTTGTTTATGAAAAGAGATGTACTTGAGTGCATTATGGAATCTTTTAAAGAATTCCATGTTTTTATGATAACATTTGATGGGTAATATGATGAGAAGAAAAAAGAGGATTATACGTTTTGATGAATTCAACATCTAAACAAAGCCTTTACTTTCAGTAAGGGTAGAAATGTAACAACATAAGGTTTTCTTTGTTTGCTTAGTATAAGTAACTTCTTTTATGTTGTAAGATTTAGATTTTGATGACTAAAAATACTCAATCATTACTAAGAGATTATGAGAGCTTGCTATGCTTTTAGTTGTTTCTTTTTTGGAAAGAAGAGTTGCTTAGGATATCAATTTCCTTGAGTTTCTTTTTAGAGTTAGGTACTTGTTGGGATATTTGAAGAATGTCACTTTAATTTAATAAAGTTGGTTGTCTTTGATTCTCAATTTGTGTCAACCTATTTATCTTCTTTTGTTTCTTTGTTCATCCTATTATTATTAGTCTTAATCATGTTTCATTTTCTTTGTTAATCTTAGCTTTTGTATTAGTATTTGTATCACATACAGTGTTTATAGCCAATGTTCGCACCCTTGGCAAGGTACCGAACACCCATACGGGTTTACTAGTTGGCCCTGTTTAGCTCAGATAGGATATGTAATTCAATAGTATCTCCCACAGTTTAGTCTCAATTATTGCATGACTTAGTATTCAGTTATTTAGCACATTATTGTTAGTTCCATGTTGTATATACTTTGTCATTGCATCAATTATATTCTTTAATTTTCATGCTCAATTTATCATTTCACGATCAGTCTATTCAGTTGCATATAGCATAATGTATACCTCACATGCTCAATACATTCAAAGTACTAGCAGCATAATTCTTTGCGCTATATTGTATCATAATATAGGTTTAGACAGTCATTATCTAGACTACAATTAGCCCGAATTTGTAGTACCTCAGTAGTAGAGTTGGTAAGTCCTCGTCATTAAGGAACTAGTTTAGCATTTTATTTCATTTTCTATTGTAGTTTTAGAAAGTTAGAATTAGTTTGGGACTTGTCCTAGCAACTCAGCTTAGTGGAGGCTTTCAGACATATAGACTCATGCTTTTAGCTTTTCGTTGTGATAGATGTTTTCCATATTAACTTGGTGTTGATTTTCATTTAATTATTATGAGATGACTCAGATTTTCAATTTCTACTTAGTATTACTTAATTTTTATGATATATTAGAATTTTGATAGGTCATAGGTTAGCATGGGGTCACTTGTGATTCTAAGCACCATGTTACAACAAAGATTTACTCTCAGATCGTGATATTAACCCGGATCAACCAATGATACCTAAACTTATACTACACTTATATTTCTCCATTTGAGTATATAGTTGGAGTTTCTATCGATACAACGACGTTTATTCTTTAGTAGCTCCGCTTATCCTACTTATACATGATACTGTGTCTTGGGTCAGTCCTTCATTGGTTTAGTGCTCTTCTACTGACTTATATTAGGTTATGAAAAATTATTTAGTAGAATTTTATAATTTATTTTCTTATGATAAAGTTTTTTTTGAATATAAGGTTATTTATTCATGGAATATCGTAACGGCTCGAACTTTGATAAATTATGTGAAATATTTATTTTTATCTGATTTGATCATTTTACCACTCCCAATGATTGCATTGTGGTACTTTTGGGTGTGTAAATGATTGGCATGGTTTTCAATGCATTTCAATGTGATTTATGTGAAATCATGATTTTTGGTGGCTTGAAAAGCCTTATAGTTGACGTCGATCATCATTGATTGATCTGTGTGTCTGAGTTCAAAATGGACTATGCTAGCATATCTGGAATGTCAATTTTAGTGTGGTTACATGGTAGGTGTGGTTTTATGACTTTTAAATCTCATGTCGACATTCAGTTTGAAAAATTGTGAAACTGGATTTCAGGGGTCAACTTTCTGAAAAGAATATTTTTTTTGAAAATATGATATCGTCATTGAGTCCATGTGTCGAATTTAATAGGGTAGCATATTTTATTTGCATTCATGGAATTCCGAATGAATCCCAAGGGATCCACAGAGACTTGGACCCTATATATACCTATGTTTCGCCATTTCCCCCCATGTTTGAGACTTGGAGTTTAGGATTTCACAATTTCTTCCATTTCAAAGCATGGGTAAGATTCTAACACCTATTTCAACTATTTTTCTCCAATTTTACTATCTAATTCTTATTTTAACACGGCTTAAAGTGGAAAATTGAGAATTTTGGCTCGGAAGGCCTAAAACTTGTATTTCTTTTATTCAAATCCCATTTTCAATTGGATAAGATTCTAATCTTATAATTATTAGTTTTCTCCTAATTTCATCTTCAAACCAACTTCAAATTCTTGATTTCAAAAAGAATTTTCAGGGATTTTATCGGTAAAGCTTAAAAATGGTTTTTCTTCAATTTGGACTCATTTTTAACTCGTTTTCAGTTGGATTTTCAAATGTATACTCCTAAAAATGTAGGAACATGTTTTTGAAATAAAATTATGTTTTATCCTTTTTTGAAAACCCAATTCGGGGGTCCGTTTTGACCCCCACTTGAAAATAGATAATATGGAAATCGTTGGCTTTCTTTTGAAGCATAGATTCTATATTTCCATATTTTATTTGATTTTGAGTCCTTTCGTTAGGAGTAAAGTCTTTGGATTAAAGACTTGTAGATAGTTTTTTAAATTTAAGGTAGGTTATGGCTTAAATTTCTTCAGACTAGGTTGGGTAGTTAATGTTGATATAAAAGCATGTTAAGAATGTGAGAATTTTTCATGAAAATAGATAAGTTTATTTTACTGTGCCCATGTGGGGGCCTATGTGTTGATGTATTTGGTGGTTTAGAAACATTATTTGTTATGTGTGATCGTGTGGGTCTTATGATATTGTTAGTCTTGCATATGTAAAATTAATTATATCTTGCTAATGAACAAGCCTAATGTGGTATCAATGGTGTATTCTTAATTGTATTATACTCTATTGAAACCTGATTTATGTTGAATTTTATTGATGGTTGGAAATATCGAGTGGATTATTGGCTCACTTGGTTATTATATTAGTTGGATATGGAATTACTCATTTGGTTGATTGTGAGTATTACATCCTCATATTATACATATTCATGACACATTAGAACCATCGTGGAAATATTAAAAATACTGGCTTTTTTGATAGAAAATATGACATCTTAAAAACCTTTCACCAAAGGATATATTGAGGAGGAGATATGAATATGAATTGGATATGGATTGTATACGGGTTGAAGAAACCCCATGGGTCTTACGTCGGGAAGCTTAAGCTCCATAGGTATATAAGGAGGTTGTGTGATAACCTCGCCCATCACACCATCATCTCCATTGTATTTCTATTTATATTATGTTCTTTCTGTGTTGTATTATCCTCCCTGATGTGATACATATTTGCATGTGTTTCTTTCCTTGTACTTGTATGTATAATATTTTTCTAGTTGTATACCTTTCTCATATTGGTTGTGGAATATGTGAATATTATAGAATTGTTAGTGGAGACAGTGTGGGTTACCGTTTGGGATATCATTTTATTCCAGGTTACGTGCCCTTACTATGTATTTTGTATTGTATTATCCTTCTTGATGTAATACATATTTACGTGTGTTTCTTTTGTTGTACTTGTATGAATAATATTTGTCTAGTTGTATACCTTTATTATATTTATTATGGAATATGTGAATATTATAAAATTGTTAGTGGAGACGGTGTAGATTACTGTTTGGGACATTATTTGACTCCAGGTTACATGCCCTTACTGTGTATTTTGTATGCTTTATTTTCTATTTTGTTTAGTCGGCCTATGATACCTACTGAGTATAAGTGTACCTTACTCACCCCTATTGTGCCCTTTTGGTGTAGATCCTGGTTTGAGTGCGCCTCATGCTGGTTTGTTCGGGTGACATTTGGAGCTTGTTGAGGTAGCAGTTGATTTCCATGTATTCAGAGTTGACCTACTAACATTTCTCATTTAGTCTATGTTCTTACTTGTATTTAGAGACAGGGTTGTTCCTTTTTGGATAACTTATGTATTTGACATTTGAGTTGTACTAATTAGTTCTTACATTGTGACATCAGGTTTTAGGATTATGATATTGATGGTTATGTCTTTCTGCTTTTACTTTGTTATGTGGATTAGCCTTATTCTAGAAGCCTTATCTTGGGTTATTGATATTATTTCCCTTTTGTATTAGATTGTCTGATAAGCTTACTTTTCAAGGCTTGCCGCGAAAAGTGTCATCATAACCATTAGTTTTTGGATCATAACAAATTGGTATCAGAGTAGTCAGGTTCATTATCCTCAATGGTGTAAGAATGAGATGTCTAATAGAGTCTCACAGATTGGTACATAGACATCAGTATCTATATTTAAGAGACTCTAGGATATCTTTAGGAAATTTCACGCATTTTGTCCTTATCGTGCAAATTGCCTTCATACCTACTGTTCTAAGTCATATTTTAGTCTTTTCTGCATTGATAGTGATGACCAAATGTAATGAGGTTAGATATGTGGAGCCTTCATTCGATGGGAGAGCCCAGTCTAGAGGGCGAGTTGTGAGTCGTGAACGGGCTTGAGGTAGTAGACGGGTACAAGAATCTACCCCAATGGTACTTTCCCCTGAGCCTTGGGTTGAGTATGTTTGTGGGTGTGGGTCCTACTACTTTGGTTCCACCGAGTTCTTCTACCTCAGTCTTGGAGAGGTTATTGGTTTGCTTATTGACCTATTTGGAAGGTGCTCCTTTGAGTGTGCCTAGTGTTCCTCCAACTCCGAGTATTGTACCTCTGTCTGTGTTAGAGTTTCCTTATGGTGTTACTCTAGCCCTGAGTGCGGATCTTCCGACGGTATCTACTACTGCTTTAAGTAATCCATAGACTCGAAGTGTTGTTCCTTCTTCAGCACCTATATCTGAGTATGGTATTCTGAGGTCAGAAGGTCATCTCTCGACTATATTACCTCCTCAAGTGGAATCTCATCAAGCTAGATTCACCATACCTCCCCTTGTTGTGAGTACATCTATGTCTACTGAGGATCAAATAGGGTTTTAGAGATTCACTTATTTGGGTTAACCTAGATTTAGTGGTGTTGTGGGCGAGGATGCCAATGAGTTCTTGATTGACTATTGTGAGAAGTTGCATAACCTGGGTTTACTTGAGTTGCATGGTGTCGCATACACTACCTATAACGACGTAAAAATTTGATGAAATATGTGATATTTGTGATTTTGTGTGATTTGACTTTTTTACCCCTCCCATAGTTGCATTATGGTATTTCTGGGGTGTGAGAGTTATTGGCATATTTTTTTTTTATGCATTTAGGTATCATTTATGCAATATTGTGGTTTTTGATGGCTTCGAGAGCCTTATTTTGGACTTATGAGAATATCTTTTGATCCGTATGATGGATGGCCGAACGGACTATGCCAATAGCTCTGGAATATCAATTTTAGGCTAGGTAGATGTTTGGTTCGGGTCCCGATGCACCCGAGCTCATTTTGATCTATTGGTCGGAAAGTTGAAAAATTGGAAATATGGGTGTGGGACCCACATTTGATCGAAATAACCTCAGATGAAAAATCTGACCTCTCCAGCAGATTCGAAATGTCAATTTTAGGGTGTTAGTATATTTGGTATGATTTTACGGGTTTTAAATCTCATTTCAACCCTCGATTTGAAAAATTATGATTTCAGGTTTCGGGGGTCAATGTTCTGAAATGATATTTTTTTAAAAATCTGAATCGCCATCGCGTTCAAAACATTGAATTTAATATGGTTACATAGTTCGTTTGTGTATATCGGACTCCGGAAAAATTCCGGGCTCCCCGTCGAAGTCTGTTTGGACTTTAGAAAGAAAATTTGCACTATTGTAGCAGATTTTCTGCTTTATAACCGTCTTTTTTACCCATTTTTAGTTCATTTTGCTCATTTTTCATCTTGTCTCTTGAGATTATACCCTAAAATAGTATGGAAACTTAAAAGTAAAGTTTGTGGGAGTTTGAGAAGCTAGATTAACACTTATTTCTTGGTTTTATTATGGATTTAAGGTAAGAATTCACCATTTGCTTAGTAATTTCTTGATTAATTTCTCAAAGCCCCAAAAATCTCAGGGGATGATTTTAAAACCAAATTTCACTCATTTTCACTTGAATAATATTTTTATCTTATAATTACAAGTTTTTCATCAATTTAACCTTCAAAACAACTCCTATTCTTGATTTTAACCCGGATTTCAAAGATTTTACCCGATAACCTCAAAAATAGTTTTTCTTCAATTTGAACTTCATTTTTTTTACTCGATTTAACTTGGATTTTCAGCTATAGATTGCTAAAAATATAAAAAATATATTTTTGAATTAAAGTTCTGATTTTGCCCTTCTTTTTTAAAAAGTTATTTTGGGGGTCCGTTTTGACTCCGAATCAAAAGTAGTAAATATGAGTGTCATTTTTTTTGACGTGTAGATTTTATATTTGATGTTTTTAGTGAAATTTAGAATTGTTCGTGAAAAGTAAGGTCACAGTTTCAAGTGTAACTGACCGATTTCGACTTTCGAGATAGGTTATGGCTTAACTCTTTCAGACTGGGTTGGGTAGTAAATGATGATACAAAATACATGTTAAGGGTGGAAACTAATCATGAAAAATGTCTATTTATGTGTTTTGCCCATGTGGGGCCATTATGTGATGTAATTATTGAAATTGAGTTATTATGTGATATGTGTGACTCTATGGGCTCCTATGTGATATTAATAGCCTTGAATACATGTGAATAATTATATTGTGTTGTTAAGATGCTTAATATAGTACCATTAGTGTATTATGATTATATTAATATTTTTTTGGCATATGAGACATGTGGAAGTTCATGGATGAAATAAAAATAATGAGTGGATATTGGCTCATGTGGTTATGGAAATATATCATTGTGGTTGGTTGTGAAAATATCATGTGGTTGGTTGTGGAAATATATCATGTGGTTGGTCATGGAAATACTCATTGTGATTGGTTGTGAGCATTATATTTTCATATCATACTCATTATAAAACATTGGTGCCACTATGGCAACAGCTAAGAAACACTGGCAACACCTGATGACACCTTTTTGAGGGATGTGCCAGAAAGAAGATATGAGATATGGATTGTATATAGGTTGATGATCCCCCCATAGGTCCTACGTCGAGAAGCTCTAGCTTCGTAGGTGTATACGAGGATTGTACGATGATCCTGGAGGTTGTGCAATGACCTCGTGCATCATCATCATCATCATCATCATCATTATATACATTGCACTTACTTTATTGTGTTTATGTTGTGTTACCTTGTGCATCATCATCATTATATACATTGCACTTACTTTATTGTGTTGTATTGCCATATTGACTTTTATCTATGTATTTGTCTTACCTTTCTTTGCTTGTATTTGATGATCTTGTATCTACATGTTCTCTCTTATTCTATTTATATGTGACATAATGTATACTTGTGTTCTATATCTTAGTGTATTGTTTTAATATATGTGATATACATTAGAGTTGTTAGTGCAAGTGGTGTGGGCTACCATTATGGGATATTTTCTGATTGCAGGCGTTGTGCCTTTATTGTGTATTTTGTATGCTTTATTTACTACTTTGCTTGATCGGTTTATGATACCTACTGAGTATAAGTGGATCATACTCATGCCTTCTGCGCCCTTTCGGTGCAGGTCCTAGCTCAAGTGCGCCTTAGCTAGATTAAATCGGGCGATTGTTGGCGCTTCTAAGGTAGCAGTTGGACATTCATGCATTCAAAGTTCACCTCTATCTTTCTATAGTAGTTATGTGTTTATTAGTATTCGAAGACAGTTATTATTCCTTTATGGTTATTTTTCTAATGTATTTGACTCTTGGATTGTATTAGTAGTTCTTACACTATTGACACTTGGTTTTGGGCAGGATTGTATTTTGGATAAGTTCTTTCTGCATTGTTATGATTACTTATATGGTTTGGCTTCATTCTATAAACCTTATCTTGGGATATTTTTGTGTTTTCCTTTTTTCGTATTAGTTTGGATGATAGTTTTACATGTCAAGGTACGCCACGATAAGTTCCATCATAACCCTCATTTTTGGGTTGTGACACTACCTATCAATGGAGGGATGCTGTTTGAGATTGGTGGAGGTCACTTGTTGGTTGCAGACCCTTTTATTCTCTTAAGATAACCTGGGACCAATTTTCTGAGGCCTTTTTGGAGAGATTCGTGTTGTACAATCTAAGAGATCAAATGAAAGATGAGTTGGATCACCTGTTGGCTTCCTGACTTGCAGAGTATGAAGCATGATTTTATGCCTTGTCTAGATAATCTTATGCCAACGTTGTCACCGAGCCTGAGAAGATTTAAAAGTTTGTGAAGGGGTTAGATGTTTCTTTTCAATTAGCTATGTTTCATATGGTAGTGTTAGGAGTATATTTTTAAAGTATAGTACATTATGTTAAGATGATTGGGGGTATTCTTCGAGCATCTCAAGGAGGCGCCAAGAAGATACACCATATGAGTGAGTTCAAAGGTCATACTTCTCGAGGTAGAGATTTCATAGATAGTTGTGTATCATGGTAGACTAGTGCAGGTATCCTTTCAGAGTTCATATTATGTTTCTTCTGGTTTAGCAGTTTATCGTGGTCATTCTCGTCCAATAGTACCTACTCCTATTGAGTCGGATAAAAAAGATTGCTATGTGTGTAATGAAACTAGCCATTTGGCCAAGGACAGTCCCCATCGTGTGTTCAGAGCTACTTCTATTTCATCTGTGAGAGATAGAGGTTCTACCATAGGTGTGCGGGGCATAGGTAGTGGTGCCCTCGGTGGTGATCGTGGGGCCATTCAGTCAATTGGTAGTTGTGAATAGTGTTATTCCATACCCACTAGACCAAAGGTAGATACTTTCGATGTTGTTATCATAGGTATTATACCCGTTTGCTTTAGATCTGTATTGGTATTATTTGATCTAGGATTAACTTTCTCCTATGTGTCTGTATATTTTTATTTGGGTTTTGATTCTATTAGTGAGCCTTTTGCCATGCCTATTTGTGTATATACCCTTGTATGAGACTCTTTAGTGGTGGATCTAGTGTACCAATCCTGTGTTCTGACTTTTGTTGCGTGTGACACTTGGGTAGAAGATTGTATTAGGTATAGTTGACTTTGATGTATTTTGGGTATGGATTGGTTAGCTCTTTACCATGTTATTCTAGATTTTTATGTTAAGATCGTGACTTTAGATCCACCGGGTATGCCAAGGATAACTTGTAAGGGCGTGCTTTATTTAGGTCCAAAAAGGTCATATCTTATGTTCAGGCTCGTCGCTTGCTTGAGAAGGGATATTAGTCTTATTTGGCTCATATTCGTGATACTAGTGTTGCTTTAACTCCTTTTTTAGATTTTGTTCGTGTTGACCATGAGTTTATGGATGTGTTCCCTATGGATTTTCCTGGTATGCCTTTGGATCATGATATTGATTTTATCATTGATGTTGATTCGGGCACCAAGCCCATCTCTATTCTTCCTTATAGGATGGCCCCAATCGAGTTGAAAAAGTTAAAAAATCAGTTGTAGGAGTTAAAAGATAAAGGATTTATACTATCTAGTGTGTCGCCTTAGGGTACACCTGCCTTGTTTATGAAGAAGAAGTATGGGTCAATGTGTATGTGTATCGATTATTAACAGTTAAACAAGGTGACGATTAAGAATAAGTATCCTCTTCCTCGTATTGATGATTTATTTGACCAGCTTCAGGATGCTTTGATATTTTTGAAAACTGATTTAAGATCTAGGTATCAATAGTTGAGGATTAGAGCTTCGGATATTCCAAAGAAAGATTTTCAGACTCGATACGGTCACTATGAGCTCTTGGTTATGTCTTTTGGGTTGACCAATGCCCTAGCCGCATTCATAGGGTTGATTAACTGGGTATTTTGATCGTATCTCGACACCTTTGTCATTGTATTTATAGATTATATCTTGTTTTATTCTGAGAGAGACCAATCATGAGGAGCATTTGCAGATTGTGCATCAGAAGTTGAGAGATGAGAAGTTGTATGTGAAGTTCTCCAAGTATAAGTTTTGGTTAGAGTATTTCTCTTTCTTAGGTCATGTGGTGACAAAGGATGGAATATGTGGTTGATTGACCAAGATTACAACAGTTCATGATTGCGCTAGGCCTACCTCGCCTACTGAGATTAAGAGTTTTTTTTAATCTACAGGTTATTATCGATGTTTCATTGAAGGTTTCTTATCTATTGGAGCTCCATTGACCAATTTAACCTAGAAGAAGATTTCTTTTCAATAGTTTGATGCATGTGAGACAAGCTTTCAAAAACTCAAAGATTTGTTGACTTCAGTTCCTATCTTGACTTTGCCTAAGAAAGGTGTGGGTTTTATCGTCTTTTGTGATGCTTTATGTGTTGGGTTAGGTGATCTGTTGATGTACGAGGCTAAAGTGATTGCATATCCTTCTCGTTATTTGAAGCCCCAAAAGAAGAACTACCGTACCCATGATTTGGAGTTGTGCATGGTTATTTTTGTGTTGAAGTTATAAAGGCACTACTGTATGGAGACCGTTATAAGATTTTCTCTGATCATCATATTCTTCAGTATTTCTTTACCCAGCAAGATCTTAATTTGAGGCAGCGTCGTTGGCTTGATTTTCTTAAGGATTACAACTTGACTATTCTCTACCATCTTGACTATTCTCTACTATCTGGGCAAGGCTAATATGGTTGCAAATGCCTTGAGTCGAAAGTTGACTAGCATGGGTTGCTTGGCATATCTTTTGATCCACGAGAGGCCTTTGGTCATAGAGGTTCAGTACTTAGCTAACCAGATGGTTAGGCTTGACATTTCAACACCTGAACATGTTTTGGCATTTGTAGAGGATAGGTCTTCTTTGACGGAGTAGATTCAAGCTCATCAGTTTGATAATGTTTGATTGAGGCTGATTTAGGAAAAAGTGGTGAGGCTAAGGAAGCATCACTTGATTTAAATGGGGTTTTAGGATTGGAAGCCGAGTTTGTGTGCCAAGAGTGGGTGATTGGATTAGATTGATTTTGGAGAAGGCCTATTGTTCCAGTTATTCTATCTATCTGGGAGTGACTAAGATGTATCATGACTTGAGACAACATTACTAGAGGGGTGGTATGAGTAAGGATATACCGGATTTTATAGCTCGTTGCCTATGTTACTAGCTGGTGATGGTCGAGCATATAAGATTAGGTAGTATGCTTCAAAGATTACCTATTCCTAAGTGGAAGTGGAAACAGATCACTATAGACTTCGTGACTGGGTTGACTCGTACTTCTCATGGTTCTGATACTGTTTGGGTCATCATGGATCAATTGACCAAATCTACTCATTTTATCCCGATACAAGTTTCATTTAGTGCTGAGAGGTTGACCTGTATCTATATACGTGATGTTGTACGTCTTCATGGTATGTCGATGTCTATCATTTCATATTGAGGTTCAGTGTTCACATCTCACTTTTGGAAGACTTTTCAGGATGAGTTGGGTACTCAAGTTGATCTTAGCATAACATTTCAACCCAAACCAATAGTCGATCAGAGTGGACTATTTAGGTTTTCAAGGATATGCTCCGCGCTAGTGTAATGGATTTTGGTGGTCAGTGGGAGCAACATCTAGCCATGGAGAAACTTGTATATAATAATAGCTATCATTCCTGTATTAATATGGCTCCTTTTGAGGCTTTATATGGTAGGCATTTTTGCTCTCTAATTAGTAAGTTTAAGGTTTTTGAGATTAGACCTCAAGTTACGGACTTGGTTCGTGAGTCTTTGGATAGAGTTTGGATCATCTAGGATAGACTTTGCGCAGCCTAGAGTAGGCAAAAGTGTTATGTGGATCGTAGACTTCGTGCTTTGGGATTTGGTGTTGATGTTCGTGTTTTCCTTAGAGTCTCACCCATAAAGGGTGAGATGAGGTTTTAGAAGAGGGGCTAGCTTAGCCCCAGGTATATTGGGTTGCTTGATATTCTACGCATTGTTGGTGATATGGCTTATAAGATGGCTTTACCTCCAGATTTATCAGTTGTTCATCCAGTTTTCATATTTCCATGCTTCGTCATTACTTTCCGAATGAGTCGCATGTCATTCGTTGGGATTCAGTCCAGTTAGATGAGAGGTTTGTCTTTCATTGAGGAGCCTATCTCCATCCTGGCTAAATATGTTAGGCACTTACGTTCTAGAGTTATTCTAGTGGTTAAGGTCCAATGGAGACATCGACTAGTAGATGAGTCTACTTGAGAGGTTAATTTTGATACGCGTAGTTCTTATCCTCAACTTTTTGCTAATTCTGGTATTTTCCATTGCCTTTAGTTTAAGGACAAACTATATTTTTAGTGGAAGATGATGTAACATTTCAAATTTTATTGAATTATGTGAAATATTTATTTTTGTATGATTTGACCGTTTCACCCTCCCCATTGTTGCATTATGACATTTCTGGAGTGTGAGAATGATTGGCACGATTCCAAATGTATTTTGGTGTGGTTTATGTGAAATTATGATTTTTGATGGCTTGAAAAGTCTTATAGTTGACTTCCGTTATTATTGATTGATCTCTGTATCGAATGAAAAAATAGACTGCTCCAGCAGATCTGAAACATTGATTATAAGTGGTTGCATGATTGGTGTGGTTTTATGGCTTTTAAATATCATTTTGACCCTCAATTCGAAAAATTATGAAATTGGGTTTGGGGGTCATCTTTGTAAAAATGATTTTTTTTTTTTAGAATATGAAATCATCATTGAGTTCGGAGCATAGAATTTGATAAGGTAGCATATTTTGTTTGCATTCATGGGATTTTGAATGAATCTCGAGGGTCCACAAAGTCTTGGACCCTATATATACCGATGTTTCGCCATTGTTTCTCATTTTTAAGACTTGGAGCTTAGGATTTCAAACTTTTCAGAAATTTCTTCCATTTATGAGATCGGGTAGGCTTCTAAACACTTATGTCAACTACGTTACTCCAATTTTATCATCTAATTCTTGTTTTAACGCAGATTAAAGTGAAAAATTGGGAATTTTGGCCTACAATGCTTAAAACTTGTATTTCTTCGATTCAAATTTCGTTTATAACCCGTTTTTACTTGGGTAAGTTTCTAATATTATAATTATCAGTTTTTTCTTAATTTCTTCTTCAAAACAACTTCAGATTCTTGATTTCAAAAAGGATTTTCGGAGATTTTGCTAGTAAAGCTTAAACATAATTTTTTTCTTCAATTTGCACCTCATTTTTAACTCATTTTCGCTTGGTTTTTTACCTGTTGACTCCTAAAAATATGAGAAACATGTTCTTGAAATAAAATTACGATCTTATCCTTCTTTTTCAAAAACTTATTTTGAGAGTTTGTTTTGATCCCGTCTTGAAAATAGGCAATATGGTTATTGTTGGTTTTATTAGGATGCATAGAATCTATATTTCCATATTTTAGTTGATTCCGAGTCCGTTCGTGAGGAGTAAAGGCTTCAGATTAAAGGCTTGCGAATCATTTTCGACATTCAAGGTAGGTTTTGGCTTAACTTTCTTCAGAGTGGCTGGATAGTTAATGTTGATACAAAAGCATGGTAACGATGTGGAAACTAATCATGAACATGGCTAAGTTTGTTGTGTTGTGCCCATGTGGGGCCTGCCTATATGTTGATATATTTGACGGTTTTGGAATATTATTTGCTATGTGTGGCCACGTGAAATTTTATATAATATTGTTGGCCTTGTATGCGTGAAATTAATTATATCTTGCTGAAAAACCCTAATGTGGTATCAATGGTGTATTCTTAATTGTATTCTACTATATTGGCAAATGATTTATGTTGGATTTCAAGGATAGTTGGAATATCGAGTGGATTATTGGCTCACTTGGTTGGTATATTGGTTAGATATGGAATTACTCATTCCAGTTGATTGTGAGCGTTACATCCTCATATCATACACATTCATGAAATATTGGTACTACTGTGAAAATACTGAAAATACTAAAAACATTATTTTTCTGACAGAATATGTGACATCTTAAAAACCCTTCAACGAAGAATGTGTCAGGGAGGAGATATGGATAAGGATTAGATATGAATTATATACGGGTTGATGAAAACCCCATGGATCCTACGTTGGGAAGTTTAAGCTCCATAGGTGTATGCAGAGGTTGTGCGATAACCTCGTGCATCACATTATCATCATCATCATCATTGTATTTGTATTTATATTATGCCCTTTGTGTTTGTATTATCTCCTTGATGTGATACATGTTTACGTGTGTTTGTTTACTTGTACTTGTATGTATAATATCTATCTAATTGTATTTCTTTCTCGTATTTGTTGTGGTATATGTGAATATTATAGAACTGTTAGTGAAAAAGGTGTGGGCTACCATTTAGGACATCTTCTGATTGCAGGTTAAGTGCTTTTAGTGTGTATTTTGTATGCTTTATTTTCTACTTTACTCAGTTGGCTTATGATACCTACTGAGTACAAGTGGACCGTACTCACCTCTACTACGCCTTTTTACATATATTGATTCTGCCAAATGTTATTAGAACAAAAAGTTTGAATCTAGTCTATCACCACCTTACCATGACCAGTCGACTCTAGAGTTCACCAAGAAATGTAAATGTATAGACACAACTTTTCGATTTCATAGGCCAGTTACTACTTCCTTAAGTTTTGTGTCCTGGTCTTCATTTTTTCAAAATAATTTCTTTTATTATTTTTATATATAATAAATTTGAAAATATCATTTTTCTTCTATTCAATTTTTGAGAAGTCAAGAGATTTATTTTCTCCAATTATTTTGTCTGACACAAACTGACAAAATTATCTCATGAAAATATGATTTAATCATTTTTTTTTTTATTTTTCATCCGGTGTCTGATGTTCGCATTAGAGCCCCGACTAATTCGGATCGCACGTTGCAGGGCCCATTAAGGTGGCAGCAGTCCCAACAGAGTTTTTTCCATACCTAGGGTCGAATCCTCGACCTCTGGTTAAGGGTGGAGCAACCCCATCCAGTGCACCACAACCCATGTTGGTATGATTTAACCATTTTACTATTTACCGTGTGCTTATATGCTTATTTTTATTGTCAAGTATTAATTTGACATACTTTTTTAAAAATTATAAAAAGAGTGATAATTTCACTGTTATATATAAATATAATAAATTTAATTATTTTTATAAAATTACTAATGGTTAATAAGGATGAACTAGGAATTAATAATTAATTTTTTTTTTCACACGTGAAAATAGATATCTGAATTTCGTGGAGAAGTCAAAGTGATCTAAAGGAGCAATTAATATACTTTTTGATCAATTTGCTTTGTTTTGACTCAATAAACTAACTGTATAATGGATAAGATTGTAGTGATTACTTTCACCGACCATATTTGACTCACAGGGCTAAATTTACATTAACAACCTGTTAAAGATTGACTCATGCCACTTCCCACGGTTTGAGGAATAAAGGGGACCAGTCAAAGGTTGTTATTGTTAGTGTTTTTCCACTCTATTTGTTTGTTTTTTTAAAAGGAAAGACTTTGAGTAACAAATAAAATTATTGAAAATAATTTTTTGCAGAAATATAAAATAAAGTTGCATATAATAGACATTTATGGTCCAGTCATTCCCGCGCATAATACATTTTGTTGGAAGAGAGTGATGCTTCAATGCAAAAACAAAATAAATCAACGATAATATTAAGTCACACACCTAATTTTCTCACCATTTGTGTATTCATTATGCACACTATAGATTAACATGAATTCATATGCAATATTATCACTTGATTATGATCATGTAATATGCTTTGATTACAAATAAAATTGATACACTTATTCTTAACCATAAGAATATGAATTTTATCCTTGAAAAAGGAAAAAAAATTCTAGTAGAAAGTATTTTCTCCTATGCTAGGACTAATTACATGATGTGTAATTCAGATTTGTTGGACTGATCATTTCCAAATACTATTTACAAGTTATTAATTTGTCTAAATTAAGATTTGTTCCTCTATATAACAAAATCATCTTTTTCCTTAAGATTAAAATAAAAAATTATTTTAGAATACTAGGAACAAATTTTATATAGAAGAAATAGTTATGCCAAAAAATGGTTGTCTATGCATCCACCTTTTCTCCAACAATATCTATGAATTGAAAATTTTTGAATGATCAATTAGTAAAATCCATAGGTTCTCAAATCTATATCTTTATATATTACGGAAAACGGTCTAAAATACCCTTTAACTATGTGAAATGGTGCAAAAATATCATCCATCTATCTATTGGGCATAATACCCTCCCCGTCTACCTATTGGGCCTAAAATGCCCTCCATGTCTGCCTATTGGAGCTATATTGTCCTCTTATTTAACAAATCAATTTAATCTCAATTTATTAATGATGTGGCTTTTTTTTACTGCCAACTAATAATTAATTAAAATAATTAATTTTCTCTTAAAATTCCCAAAGCACCCAACCTAATAATGTGAATTTTAGGGCCCTTTTGCATCGAATTTAATGTTATTGTTTATGGACACTCCTTTTTTACTGACGGATTTTTGCACCCAAACCTAAGATTAAGGTACTAACATTTCCCTTATCCTCTCCTATGACGCGTTCAGATTCTAGAACTCTCTTGCTATCATTATCGTTCAAGTTGTTCACTGTATCCTTACAAGTGTTAGTCATAGACAAACACATTGAATTAGCAGTAGGAAGCAATTCTTGGTGAGAATGGGGATCCTTTAACCTCATGAGTCCATCTTCTTTGTAATCAGCTATAGCATTACTAGTTTCATTTACCTGCAGTTTCTTATCTTTAGGAATTTTATGATGCCACTAAGAATGAAACAAGAGAAACATCATTTTTTCTTAGGCTATTTTGTACAACACTACAATTAAAAAAAAAAAAAACTAACAGTGAACAACTTATGTCGCTGAACAACAAAGATTCATATCTAAACTATTTAACGACAGTCAATTCAGTAGCTAAACATTAAAAATTCATCCCTAATTCCACTTAACGACCGACAATTTATGTCACTAAACAGTAAAACACATTCAAGCTAACTAAATTTTCTTATAATCTATTGTTAATCCGTAACTAAATAAGAATAGCATGAGAATTTTGTTGTTTAGCTATGAAATTTTATCCATCGGTAATTTCTTGTCTTCTCTGAGTGAATTTTTCAGGTGAACTTATCAAAGAGAAAATAAAAACAAAATCATAATTGGGAAATATAAATGGAAAACTTCTCAGAAATTGAATGAGTGAACTGATGAGATAAATGTAATAAGTAGTGAAAAAAGCATTAGAGAAAATATAGAAAATTAAAATTATTAGGTTTGGGTGGGTTGGGATTTTAGGAAGAAATTAATTATTTTAATTAATTATTAATTGGCCAATAAAAAAGTCATGTCATTAATGAATTGGGGTCAAATTAATTTGTTAAATAAAAGGGCAAATAACCCCAAGAGGTAGACAGAGATGGCATTTTAGACCCAATGGGTAGACGAAGAGGGCATTTTAGTCCCAATATGTAGATAAAGGACATTTTTGCACCATTTCACATAGTTTGAGGCATTTTAGACCCTTTTCCGTATCTATATATATAATAAAGCAAAGAAATTAGCATAAAATAAAGCCAAGTAGCATATTGAGAACTAGCCACTTGGTATTTTGGTAACAAAAATCTATTTTGTTGACAACAAAATTTATTTTGGTGATTATTTTAGTGAATAACCAATTACTAATTAAGCAACTTATATTATATGAAAAAAATTACTATTACCAAAAAGTTATTAAAAATAAAAAATATTTCAATAGAGATGTCATTCCTTAAAAGATGTGAGCAATTAATTTAAACAACATAAATAATAATATTATAAAAAGTAAATATTATGATTTTACTATAATTGAGTAAATGAAGAAAATATTACAAAAAATCAATTAGTAAATAGTAATAATGTAACTTATATGAATAAGATTATAATAATCAAAAAGTCATTTCAAAATAAAAAAATATTATGAAAAAGATGTTATCCCTCAAAAGTTATATACAATTAACTTAACTAATAATATTATTTATAAAACGTTTATGAGTTCACTACAATTTAGTAAATCAAAAATGTATTACAAAAAAATCAATTAGAGAATAACTAATTAATAATCAAATAACTTATATGAAAAAGATTATTATCACAAATGAGTCTTTCTAAAATTAAAAAATTATGAAAAAGATGGCATCACTCAAAATGTGTATATAATTAATTTAAATAACAATATTATATAAAAAAAGAACATTTATGATTTGATTACAATTGACTAAATCAAGAAAGTATCAAGAAATATCAATTAAGAAAATAATCTATTAGTAATTAAACAACTTATATGAAAAAAAAAAAATATAATAATCAAAGAGTTATTCCAAAATTAAAAATATTATGAAAAAGATGTGATCACTCAAATGGTAACTTTTGACTACAAAAAGGAAGAAATTTATTTCAATATATTTCAATTAATTTTATTTTGAATATATGCATTCATATTTATAGAAAAAATTTTCATTCAATATATTTTAAGTAATCTATGTTTAAAACAATATGCATTCATATTTAATGAAAGGATTTTCATAATTAAGAATAACTATCAATGAGTAATTACACTATCATTCTATATTAGAAAATGAATAAATGATGGCCTTGAATTTAAAAGGATGGTGGACTGAAAATAAATAAATATTGAAATTTTTTAAAAATGATTATTACTACACAGAAAAATTGCATAATGTTTATCAAAAATAACTACTAAATTTGCATAGTCCTAATTAATATTTTAAGTCAAATAAAATGCTTTCTTACAAAGTTATTCTTTAATTGACCAATTATATTACCTTATATATGCCTGTAAGAATAATTTTATATTTTAAAATAATCAAAATTGAAAAAGATACGTTATTTTGATGAACAAAAATTAATTAAAAAAGATTAAATTATCCATATAAAACTTTAACCGTGCAGATCAACAAAATGAATTCGGAATAAATATTTCTTAATAATAAAAATATCAATAAAAATTTATAGTAATTTTTATATGATGAAATGTAGGTGTGAGTTACTAATAAATTAGAATATACGCAATTGAAATATTACCATAAAATGAATATTTATATGACAAAAAGTATTTATGATTTCATTCAATGTAAATCAATTAAGGAAGTATGACAAAATTGATTGGGAAATATAAGTAGAAAATGAATAATCAATTAACAATTATATACATATATATATGGAAAAGAATATTGTACCAACTGCAATTAAACTAGACGTTCTAATGCCATTACAATAAAATCAATTAGTAAATAGTAATCATGTACTTATATCAATAAGATTATATGATAGCATTCAGGATGGCCCACTTGCATTAAAATTGACGGGCTTCAACGTGAATCAAGAAGATGCTTATGATGGAAGAAGAGCCCAAGAATGAGTCTAAGAATTATGGAGAAGAATGGGCAAAGTGCTACACATATTTCATGATTCAAGTCCAAGCCCAAAAGGAAGAAGATTGAGCCCATATGAGTTGTGAGTAAATTTGGAAACTTTTTCTTATTTTCTTAGGAGAGAATTTTTGGTATTATTTTTACATGCTTTCCTAGTCCTAATAAGATTTTATTTATTATTTCTATAATAGTAGATCCTAATCCCATGCTATTTGGGATGGCTTTTTCCTAGTCCAAGTTAGATTTGATAAAGGTAAAATCCAATCCCATGCTATTTGGGATAGTTTTTTTCCTATATGTAGGGATGGATTTTGTTAATTTCAATGGGACAATATTATTATTAATTGAGAGTTTCTCTTAGTTACGCCTTTGTGTGTGGCTACTTGGAATTTATCTTGCAACCCTATAAGAATGATTCTTTAGGAGGTAAGATTAATTCTTAATTTGATACCTTTGGTTTCTATTAAAGTTAATTAAAGAAGGTGACTAGTCTTATACTAATTGTTGTCTTTAGTTTATTTGAAATACGGGTCTAGATAACTTTTGATCTAAGTTCTTGAATTGACTCTATTAGTATCATAATTAGTCTTAATCCGCTAATTTTGAATACTAACATCAATTAGGGTTCTTAGCACTTAACCTCAAAATTGAGGATTTTATTCTCCAATTTTGCCTAGCTTTAATTTCTTGCCTTTAATCTTAGTATTTTTGCTTCTGCATTATTTTCTTGTTTATTAACGTAACCCGATTCTTATCAAGTGGTATCAGAGCGGTTTTATCATGGTCCCGTTCTTGATAATCTTGGGAGTTTCAACAAAAAAAAAACACTTAAAAAAAATATTTTTTTCATTGTTAAGCTACATAGCCAAAAAAAAGAGAAAAAAAAATTTAAATAAAAAAGAGAGAAAATTTATCTATTTGAGAATTATGGTATTATAAAAAAAAAATTAGATTTTTTTTGTGTTTCTTGATTTCCAATATCAACAATGAAAATCAAGAAGAGGGAAAATTTGAAAATTTTTCTATTTACACAAATTGATCTTTTTTCCTTGTCTCATTAAACCCAATTTATCTGGGTATTGATAAATTCTTTTCTTTCTACATCTTACTTCTAAAAAGTTGTTGCTAATAGAGTTGTATATATAAATCCTAAAAGATCCATCCAAAGGTAGTAAGTGGGAAAAGGGCAAGAAAGGGTGAGATAAAAAAAAGGGTCAAATTGAGAAATTTTGTTTTCTTTAACTTTTGGAGATGTCTCAAAAAGTTACTGATGCTGGGACTCAAAACAACGACATAGCCGAGACACTTAGAAGAATTTCTACTCGACTCGATGCATTAGAGGTCACCCAAAACCCATCTACTTAGGTGAATATAACAGATTTAAGGAGGTGTTTTTCATACAAGGTGTGGGATAAAGGATAATATTTGTTCTATGATTATTGATTTTGAAAGTGATGCTAATGTGATAAGTTCATACATGGTGGAGAAGTTGAAACTTACATGCATCAAACACAATGATTTCGGTTAACTTAAGGTGACTAAGCAATGCATGATTTTTTTCTCCATTGGAAGGTACTCTGATAATGTTCTTTGTGATGTAATTCCAATGCAAGATTCTCATATCAAGCTTAGGCATCCCTGGCAGTTTCATAGGAATGCACTTTATGATAGAGTAAAGAATAGAGTTTCTTTTAAGCTAAACAAAAGAAAATATAAACTTGTACCTTTAACTCCATCCCAAGTTTATGAAGATCAGAAACGTGTGAAAGAAGCAATAAAAGATTTTGAGAGAGAAAATAATGGAAGGAGTAAGGGAGTGCATGTTGACATTCGAAAAGAGGAAAAAAAAGAGGTTGTGTTGTGTGGAGAGAATAAGCTGCCAATTGAGGTCAAGAGAAAAGAAAAGAGAGATGATCACGAGAATAAAAAAAGAGGGATGGTTGTGAGGTAGAGAGAGAAAAACAAGAGAGTTTGAATAAGGTTATTTTTTATTCAAACTCTAATATTCCTACTTTTTTTTAGTTATTTTGACTCTTTTGCAGATACTTATGGGAATATTTGCATTAAAAATATTATCATTGAATAAACTTATTCCTAAGGTGGTCCAAACTAAATATCCCATTGAGAAAGTGCATGTTGATGAGAAGTATAAAGGTAAAGAGAATTG
The DNA here is from genome assembly GCF_002878395.1 of Capsicum annuum. Taxonomy (NCBI): domain Eukaryota; kingdom Viridiplantae; phylum Streptophyta; class Magnoliopsida; order Solanales; family Solanaceae; genus Capsicum; species Capsicum annuum. The sequence continues at coordinate 17,291,808 of NC_061114.1, read as the reverse complement.
TTTTGGATCTTTCCAAGACAAGAATCGTGACAAAAGATCAAAAATACAGTTGTGAATCTAACGCTCATGCAAAAGGAATAAGGTGTTGTTATTTTGCCATATAAGACCAAATACGGTATGTGTGATTGGTTTATTCACATTCTTGGGATTGCTAGAACACCTAAGGTCTTTTTTGAGGTGATGAACTACACTTTTAATTCTTATGTTGATGTGAATAGGTACGTGGGAAAATATCTGAGAAGTGTAATTGAGGATGCTTGGCTATATCATAAAAGTGTTCAATTTGATGCATATTCTATAGATGTTATGTCGTCTTTGGCAAGCCCATTAGAGTACTTTATTGATAGAGTTAAATTGGAGAAGCACATATTATCTCTGACGTTATCCATACATAATTTTTTTTGTGCTCATACAAATAAGAGAATTTTCTATTGGGATGATGATATCCACATGCTTTATAAAGGTGTATTTATACATGCAAGGATTAATTGAATTAAGTGGATGCATGGTCACTATCTTGTTTTGTTCCAACCATTGTTGTTTTCAAATAATGGATGTTGTTTACTATTGTATGTCGTCTTGATTATGCGAGATTCAAATTCGAGGACGAATTGTTTTCAAGAAGAGGGAAATGATAGCATCCAGGCTAGCCCACTTGCATTAAGATTGATGGGCTTCAATGTGAATCAAGAAGATGCTTATGATGGAAGAAGAGCCTAAGAATGAGTCTAAGAATTATGGAGAAGAATGGGAAAAGTTCTACACATATTTCATGATTCAAGTCCAAGCCCAAAAGGAAGAAGATTAAGCCCATATGAGTTGTGAGTAAATTTGGAAACTTTTCCTTATTTTCTTAGGAGAGAATTTTCGGTATTATTTTTACATGCTTTCCTAGTCCTAATAAGATTTTATTTATTATTTCTATAATAGTAGATCCTAATCCCATGCTATTTGGGATAGTTTTTTCCTAGTCCAAGTTAGATTTGATAAAGGTAGACTCCAATCTCATGCTATTTGGGATAGTTTTTTTTCCCTATATATAGGGATGGATTTTGTTAATTTCAATGGGACAATATTATTATTAATTGAGACTTTCTCTTAGTTACACCTTTGTGTGTGGCTACTTGGGATTACGAAATATTATGAAAAAGATGTCATCACTCAAAATGTGTATATAATTAATTTAAATAACAATACTATATAAAAAAGAATATTTATGATTTAATTACAATTGACTAAATCAAGAAAGTATCAAGAAATATAAATTAAGAGAATAACCAATTAGGAATCAAACAACTTATATGAAAAAGAATATAATAATCAAAGAGTTATTTCAAAAATAAAAAATATTATGAAAAAGATGTAATAACTCAAATGGTGACTTTGGACTATAAAATGGAAGAAATTTATTTCATTATATTTCAAGAAATTTTATTTTAAAAATATGCATTCATATTTATTGGAAAAATTTTCATTCAATATATTTTAAGTAATCTATATTTAAAACAATATGCATTCATATTTAATAAAAGTATTTTCATAATTAAGAATAACTATCAATGAGTAATTACACAATCATTCTATATTAGGAAATGAATAAATGATAGTCTTGAATTTTAAAGGAGGGTGGATTGAAAATAAATATATATTGAAATTTTTTAAAAATAAATTACTACACAGGAAGATTGCATAATGTTTATTGAAAACAACTACTAAAATTGCATAGTCCTAATTATATTCTAAGTCAAATAAATTTCTGCCTTACAAAGTTACTCTTTAATTGACCAATTATATGACCTTATATATGTCTGGAAGAATAATTTCGGATTTTAAAATAATTAAATTTAAAAAAGATACGTCATTTTGATGAATAAAAATTAATTAAAAAAGATTAAATTATCTATATAAAACTTTAAACGTGTAGATCAATAAAACAAATTCGGAATAAAGATTTCTTAATAATAAAAATTTATAATAATTTTTATATGGTGAAATGTAGGTGTGAGTTACTAATAAATTAGACTATATGCGATTGAAGTATTACCATAAAATGAATATTTATATGACAAAACATATTTATGATTTCAGTCAATGTAAGTCAATTAAGGAAGCATGACAAAATTGATTGAGAAATATAAGTAGAAAATGAATAATCAATTAACAATTATATACATATATATGGAAAAGAATATTGTACCACTTGCAATTAATCTAGAAGTTCTAATACCATAACAATAAAAATCAATTAGTTAATAGTAATCATGTAACTTGGGACTTTGGGTTGTAGGTGGCAAAAGAGTTTTAAAATAAGGTGTAGGTGACACAAGTCTTAATAATTGAGTGGAAGTGACAATTACTTAATTATGGATTAAGAAAGTTGGGGAAATTTCAAAATAACCTAAAAGTTTTTAAATTTACATTGTGATCCAAATGTTTACCTAATATAAAGAAAAATGGAGGGAAAAAAGATGTGTTTCTCTCTTCTCATCCATTGTTGTTTACTCTCTCTTAGTAATTTTTGTTGTTCATTGTTGCCGTTGCTTTATTCATCATCTTCTGCTTCATTATCATCATCTTCTACTTCATTATCATTTTCATCTTCTTCTTGTTAACCATTTTCGTTGTTGTTACCGCTACTGCTGCTAGCTGACCAATTTCTTAGGTTAAATTTTATTTCATACATCACTTTTCACTTTGTCATTACTTCACAGGAGACTTTGGTAAGTCAAATTATGACTTTTAGTTGAATTTGTCATCTGGGTAACTTTTATTATGCTGTTTTTTCAACAATAGATAGCACACGAACATGAATGCAACATAAGAGACATTTGTTTAAGCAGATCAATCATCTGTTGTGATAGATGAGCCATTTATTACAAAGGAAGAGATATGTTGGATTCATGTTTATGATTGAATCGAACAGATGGGTCATCTGTTACAATAGACTAGTTATTTGTTGCAACAGAAGTAAATATCTGTTGCAACAGATTAGTGGCCTGTTGTAATAGAACCTGAACTTGATTCCAACAAACTAGTTATTTGTTGCAACAGGGTAAATATCTGTTGCAACAGGTTATTAACCTGTTGCAATAGAACTTGTACTCTTTTCAACAGACTCATCGTCTGTTGTAACAGATGTTTCACCTATTATAATAGATAACTCGTCTATTGAAAATCAGCTTCAAGAGTGTAACATGAATCCCAACAGGTAAGTAATCTGTTAGGATTGATCACTTACTTGGTGCAACAGATTACACATCTGTCGGGATTCATATTACGACACTATGTAACTACTATTAATTTTTTTTTAACAAATGACTTTATTTAGGTACCACTAATGGAGGGATCAATAACAATATGGGTGAATTGTCATGGTCAATGGATCAAGAAGAGCAATCGATATGTATGGCGTTGGAAGAAGGGTGAAATGCTAGAGACGATAGCTATGACAGTCCAAAGTGATATTTCATATAATGATTTTGTGAACATAATCATCAGTTATTGTGGACTGAATTGTCAATTGAAAGAACTCATCATCAGCTATATGCACAGCTCCTTTGAAAATTAGAGGGTATTGCCTTTCAAGATAATCGATCACGTTCGTTTGCGTGCTTATTTTAGTGATTCATCTAGGACGGTGTTAAGGTTGTACATGGTTGAAAAGATGAGAGAGAATGAGAACCAGAACATAGAAGAAGAACAAAAACAAGACATCTTTGATGGTAGGTTGGATGATCTAGACATGAATATTCCAGATGATGATCAAACACCTACGCCTATTGATACGACCAATACGATGGGTAGTTCTTCTTGATCGACATAGTTTGGAAATCTTCAAGATGCTGGGACTGACTTTTTTTAATGGAATATCATTCAAGGAAAAGAATGAACTATCAACCACTTCTTTTATTTCTTGCTTGAAAAAAGATTTCAGAATAAAGAAGGTGATTAATTCGAGTAGTGTCTTTTGCTACTAATATGCTAATCCAAACTACAAGTGGTGGTTGAGAGAGGTGAAGTACGCAAGTTCTGACATATTTTTCATTCATAAACATGAAATATTTGTCATTCATAAACATGAAAACATTACACATGTGGTTCGGAGCACATCTCAGGCCAAAATCCTCACGCCACGGGTTATGTCCAATCAACTCCTTATGGATTGGGTGTCCTGGTCAGTTATTGGAAGATATATATAGACATGGGGATTGCCAAGGACTTGGTTAGGGGGACACACGAGCATGGGTATGTAGTCCTGGATGCCTACCGTTACATGATTGAGTCCAAAAATCCCGAAAGTAAGACGGCATTACAGCTTGATGAAAATGGAAGTTTTAAGTACTTTTTTGTATCCTATGGTGCTTGGATTCAAGGCTTTCAATATTTGAGAAAAGGCATAGCCATCGACGATACCTTTTTGAGGAGCAGGTATAATGGAGTTCTACTAGCAGCGGTCATGCAGGATGCAGAGAATCACATCTTTCCTGTTGCTTTTTATGTAGTGGACAAGGAATGTGATGCCACTTATGTATTTTTTTGAACAACTATAAAGCTGCGTCGAAGATACCGAAGATTTATGTTTTTTTTCGAATAGGCATCCAAGTATTCCAAAGATGGGTTCAATTTTCTTCACTTCAGCTTACTTTGGTTGTTGCATCAGGCATCTTAGAGAGAACATTCGGACCAACTATCACAATGAAAGGGTCGTGACCCTTTTTATAGAGCAGCTAAAGCATATAGTAGAGAGGATTTTTTAGACTATTTCAATCAAATAGCGGATATATATCCCAAGGCAATAGAACATCTCATACGTGTCGGTTTTGAGAGATAGAACCGGGCATTCTGTCCAACAAATAGGTACATTCTTATGAATTTAATGTCTTGTTTGAGTTACAAGTTTAGTATGATGTCGTACTAAGTGATTCTTTTGTACAGGTTCAATATTATGACATAAAACATAGCTAAATTGGTGAATTCATTGTTTGGCGATGAAAGAGAATTTCCCATCAATGGTCTATTTGAAATAATAAGCATGAAGTATGGCCGATTTTTTAATAGAAGGTGTGTGCAACTCAAGGAAGAAGAACCCCATTTGTTCAAAAAAAAATTGACGAACATCAGTTTGAGGAATAGGTTATCATCTCATCAAATAGCAGATTACAAATTCAGTATGGCAGGTCATGGTGATGTTGCCAGGGTCGATATTCAAACAAGATCTTGTATGTGTAGAGCTTTAGACTTGGACAAAATACCCTGTCCACATGCTATGGCAGTGCTTCGAGCTCAATATGGTGCAAAATATAGAAATAAAATTTACGAGCACTCCTCTCAATATTATTCGGTGGAAAAATATAAAATAGCATATAGTGAGCATATTACTTCGGTGTCTCCCAAAGAATCTTGGGTTGTTCCTATAGAGCTTTTGGGGAGATTAATACCACCTCCATATAATGATGTAACATCCCAAATCTGGTACCCGAAATGCTACACGGTGCTCAAGACCCCAAAGGACCACAAGCTAACCCATGACTGATATTTGTACCTGTACACTACATAATATATGTATATAAATACGGAAACATGAACTGAAAGGTCATAAGGTTCAATACTAAACATAATCTGAATAATAACAATGTCTGAATAAAGTAGTATCACAATACCAAAACAAAAATGAAATACTGAAGTCTGAATCTAGTCTGTAATCTAGTCTGAAAGCCTCTAACTATCTGAAGTAGGGAATTGAAGGAACATGTCTCTAACTAACTCCTGAATACTGAAAGCTAAACTGAAATACTGAAGTAATTAAGTAGTAATCATATCCTCGAAGAATGAGGACTCACTGCTAATTCTGACTGCTGAAATCTGTAATGGTACTGCTGCTCTGAAACTCGTACCTTTGAACCTGTGGTATAAAATAAAACACCATAGCACGAATGCGTCAGTATGACTGAATATACTGAGTATACAAGTGAGGTAGGCTAAATGCAAAGGGTTATATGCATAAACAATGTTGGCAGATATGAACGTGAGAATACATACATACATAAGTAACTGTAACTGAACTCGTGGTGATACTAACTACTAAGTCTGAATACTGACAACATGAGTTTACTAACACTGAGAACCGAGTCACTGAATAGTGAAGAATTGATACTGTATTACCAAATACTGAGGTACTAATAATATATATATTATTGATACATGAATGACTATTTCTGATAGTTTTGGTTATGAAGAACTAGTCTGATTAACTGTATCTGATAGTCCTGAATCTGAGTACTGATAACATGTGTGTACTGATAGCTAACATGACTGATATAACTGATAACATGGGTGACTATATCTGACAGTCTTGAATTTGACGGAACTACCTAGGCTCCGTACTGTATCTGAGTGGACTGTATCTTACAGTTCTGAAATCTGAAGAACTAACTGAGTTCTTTTATTGAGACTGGGTGACTATATCTGATAGTACTGAAATCTGTAGTTAAAACTGTGGGAAATAGTTATTTAACCGACATGCCCCATATATGCCTTTATAGCTAAGCTGGGGTCCAATCTCTGCCCTGACTAGAAGGGTGTCAATATCGCGCCACTGGTAAAGACAACTGTGAGTGACCCTCATATAACAGCTTACTCTAATGAGAACGGTGGGAACCCTCATTTAGTAGGTTAAGCCACCTCATCTACCCTCATATAACAGGCTATGATGTCTCAACCTACGCTGGCTACGTAGTTCTAAAGCGCAAGAATGATTGCTAGGAATCACACCCTCAAAATAATAGGTGAGTTCCCATCCTTAGGCTCACTCGGTGCTAACTCCTACTCCCATCTGAATAGACTGATCATGATTAACTAAACTGTACATAGGCTGAGTTTACTGAGTTCCGTGACTGACGAAATACTACTAATATCTGACAACTTGACTGAGTTTATGATATTACTGAGATTAATGAGAATACTGATGTTACTGAGATTATTGAGTACTGAGATCACTGAGATTACTGAACTACTGAAATTTCTGAGTTTTCCTGAGTCACCTGACTGACTAAGTTCTATGGATCATGGCTTGACTGAGGATATTGTGAAAACATGACTTGGCTCTAGGCACACAGCTATATTTTTTAGGTACAAGTACCCCCAGGACTCTATAGAAGGAAACTAACAATACTTGACATTCTTAAATACATGACCAACATCAACAGTTCATACTATAATAATTGGGGATAACTCATGTGGTACTTCATAATCATGATCTTGTACATAATATGGAATGCATATAAACATACTATGAATCCATTCTCCAATCATCATGTACATTCCATTAACACATACATTTCACAACAATGACATGTGAGCCCTTTGAACATAATAGACTAGCATGAATTTATCATATAGTTCACCCCTAAGCTATATTACATGATTTCTATCATTCTAGGTATTTTATCAAAAACCTTACATGCACAACTTTGGGCATAAGTATTCTTATCAATTTAACAATATTAAACCACCCAAGTTTATGGAATTCAACTAACATGCTCACATACTTCATGAAAATACATCAAGATACCATCTTGAAAACCAAATAACAACCATCGACATGAACATAATCATACCACAAAAAGATAATCATAATTCATGATTTAAAACTTAATTTTTGAGCTCCATGGATGAAAGGTATCCATGGATGAACACTAAGCATACCTTAAAGCTTGATCTTGAAAGAGATCTAATGTTTCTTGAAGGTTCTTGAAAAATCCTTAGGCTTGTTCTTGATTTTTCTTGACTAGGGTTTAACCCCTTTTAGGAGAGAATGTTATTGTTCTTGAGGAGAATGAGAAAATAATGGGATAATAGCCTTCTCAGGGCTTTAATACCATGTTTAGAGTGAGGGAAAAAGATTAAAATACCCCTACGAAATCACTTCCCAGTTTCTGAAATTATCAGCTGACAACCAAGGCTGATAAGCCACCAGATCTGTGATAGGCCGTCAACCTAGGTCGTCACCTGGGAGCTGGAATTTTTTGGTTTCTATCTAAGCTTGACGACATGGGCTGATAAGCCGTCAGACTTGTGATAAGTCGTCAGCTCATGTCATCACTCATTTGCCAAGCGGATATGCTGGAGTAAAATAGGTTTAACTTTTTGCTCCAATATCGAATTTTGATGAAATTGGTATTGTTGGAAAGATAATTCAATTATCTATATGTTGGTGGGTCATGAGATAAAAAATTCACAGTATAACAAGAGATATACTTATTTAAAGTTGAATATAGCAATATCCTTCCCAAGAATTCAATCGGTAAGAAATATTTTGATTCGTCCGATAGATGGGAGTTATTTGAAGCCTTAATATACATCTAAATTACTCATAAAACTATAATAGAACCATGATGTACCATGCATGATCTTGAAGCATGGCGTTAATATTGGTTTGGATTTTTTCGGGGTATTACAATTGACCCAAGCACTATCAAATCAGGAAGAAATCCATATAAGAGGAGGCGTGGACTCAAAGAATCATTTCCATCAAGAAGAAACAAGTGCTTCATATGTAAGCGCACTGGCCACAAAAGAACTATATGCCCTGATCGTAATTCACCATGATTGTTGTAATTGTAAAAACTTGTGTTGTTGTTTGCTATAGACTTTTATCTATTTAACTCATTGTTGTGAACATAATGTTATCATTTATTATATAAAAAATATCCTTTATAATAACTTGTACATTAATAAAAAGAGGCAAAATATGAACTAACTACAACAAACCACAATTATTTTCAACAGATTACTAATCGGTTGCAAGGATGGACATTAGCTGGAAGAACACAATACAGTTCATCAAACTGGAATGTTTTTCTCCAACAGATGACAAATCTGCTGCAACATATGGATAATTTATTAACAGAAACCCAACCGATGACCAATTTATTCCAACACATGGTGCATCTATTGAAAGAACTCAAAAGCTAAAATTTCTAGCATATAATATCCTTTTTAATAACTTGCGCATCAATAAAAAGAGGCAAAACATAAACTAAATACAGCAGACCATAATTATTTTCAATAGATTACCAACCTGTTGCAATGGAGGGACATTAGCCAGAAAAACACAATATAGTTCATCAAACTGGAATATTTTCCTCCAACAGATGACAAATCTGTTGCAATAGATGGGTAATCTATTGACAGAAACCCAACTGATAACCAATCTATTCCAAAACATGGTCTATCTATTGAAAGAACTCAAAAGCCAAAATTGCTATTGCTACTGGATTCAAAATTGCTCCTTACCTCCAACTGCCGATATATTAACATGTATGTTTAGAATAAAATAGATAGAATGAAAATTAAATAAGAATTAAAAAGCCAAAGTCGACTAAAAATAAATTTTTCATTAAATGAAAAATAAAATACATTAGGTATAGATATCCAATATGGAAAAATTAAAATACATATGCTAAATGAAAAAACACATTCTAAATATTATTATTATCATCAGCATCATTATTATTGCCAGCCGACCAATCTTCAATCGGCAGCACTAGGGCCCTCTTCAACCTGTGAATCTCTCGGAGCATTCTTGCTCTTACGGCGCCCAACTTCCACAACAGGTCAATAACCTGCCTCTGAAGTTTCCGCACTCTGTCATGTAGAATAGAAATTTCCCAAATAGGATTAGCCATATCTAGAACATACATGAATTGACAAAAAAACATAGACAAAAAAGTAAAGAAAATAGTCTGAATGTAATACAACGTATACTACTAACTGGTAGATTTACACAGGACAAAAGGCATGACTGTTCAGCTCCATTGTATTAATTACATTCAAACTACTGGCATTTTGTTTTCTGTGAAAAGTTGCAACTTTTTCCTTTACATCAATACTTCTCACCTTTTCAAACTGGTTTGAGAACTTGATAACAACCGTTATTATTGAGCTATTACAACAGATCGTCCATCTATCGCAATAGATTTACCATCTGTCGTAATAGATTTACCATCTATTGCAATAGATGGTATATATGTGCAACAGATGGATTAACTATTACGACAAATGGACCATATATTAGAGGAGATATTTTCATTTCTTCCATCAGCTAATTCATCAGTTGAAATAGATAGAGAATTTGATTCGTCAGTTGTTTTGAATGTGTTAAGATAAAAAGTCATGACTCTTTATACCTCTTTTTTAATAGTCATCACATGCGTGCAGATGAATAAACAACATTGTATGACATATTTTGATGGGGTAGAAAGAATAAGGTGGGTGCAGATGAATGTATCCACTTTCATGCGTGGGAGTTATGTATTATTAACTAGGCTACCATGGCAAACACACATCAAGTGCAACAATTCTGTGAATGCAGTTTTTTAATTACAGTTTATGGTCATGTTTTTATGTCAAGTTTAGGGAAGGGTTTAAGTTTTTGGCGACATTGTAAATATCCAATAGTGATTGGACCGATTTTAATAGCACAATGGACTTCATGAAAAGCCTCCGAAGCCTCGTACTGATGATGGAACCAATAGAAATTTCCCTAGTCCAAATTTATATGGATGGGTTTCTCGAGGAAACTATTATACAAAAAAAGGTTCTTTGGAGAATACCTGTGGGGTAATGGAGGGTGGAGAAGACCATATACCATCTCAGACCTTTTTTAAGAGGAAACACAGGAAAGTAAGGAACTTCTAGCGAATCTGGCCAATGAAATTAACATGAGAAATGAAAAAACTGAATGAGCTTCAAATGTGAAAGTGTATCTAGATATGAAAATCCATCAGTCGTTGAAGAAAAAGAATAATGGTCAACAGGGCTTAAGCTGTACACTTTGCTAGAGAGTGCAACTAGCAAGCGTGGCCTCAATGAAGACTCTCACAAAGTGTAGGACCAAAACTCTAAGAAAGCAGCTTTGTGAGCATAGGAAATTGGTAAGATTGCTAGTCAGAATTGAAATCTGAACCAACAACTCCTGAATTAAAAATAAGGGAAGCCAACGCATCAATTTATGAAGTCTAACTTGCATGCCATGCCTTCTGTTTGTGGCTATGAACAGGTCAACATCATTAGAAATAAAAAGGTCTCAAGTTGGGTAGAAATCTCATGTCTTGTTGTTTTCACTGCCTTTGACCTGACTAGATCCATAAATAGGAGATATGGGATGCAAGTTTAACTTGAGAAATTTCCACCTTGGCTTGATCCTAAATTTTTAATTCGGGAGTAGTTGTTTCAGTTTTCAATTTCGATCGACATTCTTGCGACCTTTTGTGCTCGCAAAGCTGCTTCCTTAGAGTTCTGGTCCTGCATTTTGTGGGTATTCATTGAGGTCACGCTCACTAGTTGTAGTCTCTAGCAAAGTAACCAGCTCCATTCCTCTTGACCATTCTTCTTTTTCTTCAATGACTGATGGATTTTCATTTTTGGATACACTTTCACATTCGCAGCTCATTCAATTTATTTATTTTTTATGTCAATTTCATCAGCCAATTTCGCTATACTTTTCTTCCTACCTTGTGTTTCCCCTAAAACAAGGTCTGAGATGATATATGGATTTCTCAACCTCCCTCTTCCCGCATAGGTATTCTCCCAAGCACCTTCTATTGTATATTTGTCTCCTTGAGTAACCCATCCATATAAATTTGGACCAAGGTAATTTCTATTGGTTTCGTCATTGTTTGTTGCAATGTGAGGCTTCGGAGGCCTTTCAAGGCTATTAAAATTGGTCCAATCACTATTGGATATTTACAATGCCACCAAAAACTTGAACCTTTCCCTAAACTTGACACATAAACATAAGCATAAATCATCATTAAATTATAATAGGCTATAGACACCACCTATTTGGTCCCTCAGCCTTACCAGTTCAAACCTAACAATCTTAATAGTAAATTTCATATCTTGTTTGAAGGATTAACGCCTAATAGGTAAAGACCAAACATTCACAAAATCATTATACTGGATGTGTGTTTTCATAATAGGTTGATCAGTAATACATGCCTCCCACATATGAAGTGGTTCCATCTGCAAGCAGTTTATTCCTCTGAACCCATCTTTACTCTAGCCTTTAATGTTGGTTAGGTAAAAGCGGATCCAGTTTCACTTTTTTTTATCTGCAAACAAGAGAAATACATTTGATGTCAAACAAGAAAAGAACATTACAAAAGGGTAGCATAAAATTAAATGAATCAACAAATGACTAATTTGATATAATAGATTACCTATCTGTTCAATCGATGAGGTATCTATTGCAATAAATGGATGACATATTGCAAAACATGGGTCATCTATTGGAATAAATCAAACCAGCCTTGCTCCTGGTTGGATTTCTTCAAATAGTTGCTCCATATATACAGAAGGGTAACACAAAATTGAGTGAATCAAAAGATGACCAATCTAATGCAACAGATTACGCATCTATTCAATGGATGACATATTGCAATAGATGGGTCATCTATTGGAATAAATCAAACCAGCCTTGCTACTGGTTTGATTTCTTCAAATAGTTTCTCCATCTGTTTCAACAGCAGATTCATCAATTGTAACAGTTGAGGAAACTATTGCAACACTACCAACAACAACATCATCAATAAAGAAATAACACCATATGTTCCAACACTATCAATAACATAAACACCACATGTTCCAACTCAACCACCACCCCCAACAACAATACCACGGCAGTAACAAACAAAACACATAAAAAAAACTATACTAACAACAAGGCTTTTTAAGTTCTCCCAACAGATGACCTTTTTTTACATATTTTAATAAAAACAACAGTTCGTTCATTCAAGACTTAAAAGTTACCTATCCTTCAATTTTCTCAATAAATAGGAAATTGGTAATGGGTAAATCATTAATAGCAACAGATATAAATATCTAATTTAAATGGCATACATAGAAGAAGACTAGATGGAAAGAGCAATAGTGAACCATACCTGCAATGTCAAAAAAGTAAAGGGATTAGAATATCCAGTTCATTCGAGAAAAGATATTGATCGATTGAGATCTAGAAGGATCCTCATTTGAAAGAAAAGAAAAAAAATAAAAAAATAAAAGAAAGAGAATTAAGAATAAAGAAGAGAGATAGATGAGTTGAGTTACTTTATGGCTGAAGGAGAGAGTATTCTAGATATGGATTCTAAATATTCATAATAATTTTTGAGGGGCACGAGGAGACAGTGACATTGGAAAGACCAGATAAGACTACTCACTCAGGAGATTTTTGAGGTATCCAAGTAATATTTTTTACCGCGTAAGTATTTTATGTTTTTTTTATCTCAAATAGGAAATACCTAAATTGCTTTAAAAAGGATCTTAAAACATCTAAGTCATACTTTACAATAGATAATAATTTTTTTTAAAAAAAATTCAAAGCTCTGTCATTTGTCACAATAGATGGCAACGCCTGTTTGATAATTTACAACAGATGGGTAATCTATTGCAACAAATGACTTAATCTTTTTAATTAAATCCAATAGATAAGACATTTGTTACAACAAATTGAATATTTGTTTTATACAATTTCAATTGGGTTCATATGTTCAACTAATACCTTAATTGATTAATTTAGGACTAGGGATGAGTTCTCATAGGGTCAACTAAAACTTTAATTGAGTCTTTTGGCAATTGCATGATAAGACAATATTGTGTTCCTCCCGACCAGAGTCGTCGATCGGTCACTCTAATCTGAATCGATTCTTATTACCTTATATGTTTAACTAATACCTTAATTGATTAATCTAGGATAAGGGATGAGTTCTTATAGGGTCAAATACAACAAATGGCAGTGCCTATTTGATAATTTACAACAGATAGGTAATCTGTTGTAACAAATAACTTAATCCATTTGACAATTTACAATAAATGGGTAATTTGTTACAATAGATGACTTAATCTATTTGATAATTTACAACAGATAGATAATCTGTTGCAACAAATGACTTAATCTTTTTGATAATTTATAACAGATGGTATATCTATTGCAACAGATTGAATATTTATTTTTATACAATTTACATTGAGTTCATATGTTTGACTAATACATTATTTGATTAATCTAGGACTAAGGACGAGTTATCATAGGGTCAACTACAACTTCGATTGAGTCTTTAGGAAATTGCATAATAAAACGGTATTGTGTTCCTCCCGACCAGAGTCGTCGATCGATCACTCTGAGATGAACCAATTCTTATCACCTTATATGTTCAACTAATACCTTAATTGAATAATCTATGACTAGGGGTGAGTTCTCATAGGGTCAACTACAACTTTAATTTAGTATTCTGGTAATTGCATGATGAGACGACATTGGGTTTCTCCCGACCAGAGTCATCGATCGATCACTCTGAGCTAAACCGATTCTTATTACCTAATATGTTCAACTACTACCTTAATTGATTAATCTAGGACTAGGGGTGAGTTCTCATAGGGTTAACTACAACTTCAATTGAGTCTTTTAGAAATTGCATGATGAGATGGTATTGCATTCCTCCCAACCAGAGTCGTTGATCGATCACTCTGAGCTGAACCGATTCTTATTACCTCATATGTTCAAATACTACCTTAATTGATTAATATAGGACTAGGTACAATTTATCATAGGGTCAAATACAACTTCAACTGAGTCTTTTAACAATTACATAATGAGATGGTATTGCATTTCTCTCGACCAGAGTCATCGATCGATCACTCGGAGTTAAACCAATTTTTATTACCTCATATGTTCAAATAATACCTTAATTTATTAAATTAGGACTAGGGGTGAGTTCTCATAGGGTCACCTACAACTTTAATTGAGTCTTTTGGCAATTGCATGATAAGACGGTATTGTGTTCCTCCAGACCAAAGTTATCGATCGGTCACTCTAAGCTAAACCAATTTTTATTACCTCATGTGTTCCAATACTACCATAATTGATTAACCTAGGACTATGAACGAGTTCTTATAGGGTCAAATACAACTTTAATTGAGTCTTTTGGCAATTATATAAGACGGTATTGCGTTCCTCCCGACTAGAGTCGTCGATCGATCACTCTTAGTTGAATTGATTTTTATTACCTTATATGTTTAACAAATTCCTAAATTGATTAATATAGGACTAGAGATGAGTTCTCATAGGGTTAACTACAATAGATGGCAACGCCTATTTGATAATTTACAATAGAATAGTAATCTGTCACAACAAATGACTTAATCTATTTGATAATTTACAACAATTGGGTAATTTGTTGCAACCAATGACTTAATTTGATTGATAATTTACAATAGGTGCGTAATCTGATGCAACAAGTTGAACATTTATTTTTATATAATTTCAATTGAGTTCACATGTTCAACTAATACCTAAATTGATTAATCTAGGATCATGGGTAAGTTCATAGGGTCAACTACAACTTCAATTGAGTTTTTTGGCAATTGGATAATGAGAGGGTTAAAAATTACGCATATCTTTTATAATTTTAAAAAATAGTTAAGACCAATTCAGACCAAATTAACATTTTTAAAACTTGTCCGTCTTCTCCAAAATACAAATCAACCCACACAAATCATTCATTTGCGAGAAAAATGTTTCATATTTACAAATCTCGAGTTCTCGCTCTTTTCTCTCTCTTAACAATATAGTTCAGACAAAGACTACTCAATAAATTGCTCAACCCTTCATAACAACTCGATTTTCTTCTCATTTTCGACCACATAGGTGTTATTTTTGACTTTATTCTTGCTTGTATCAGTCGTTTTCTCTGTCTTCATAGGTAACAGAGTTCTAGAAGAGTTCTATATTTGTTATTTTTTTCTAAAAAATAAGGGCTTTTAAGTTAATGATGAAAAAGAAAACTTTTAGTTGTATTATTTCCGAGAATGGGTTTACAATTTTAAGTTTTGATGGTAAAACTGTAGGAAGAACTCAAGAAAACCCTAGTTTTTGTTACAGTGTTCCATTGATTGTCATGGTCTTGTTGGATGGTGTTGGTGGTCATGGTAGTGGTGGTCGTCGTCGTCGTGGTGGCACTGGTTATGTTTGTGGTGGCTGTTGGTGGCATTGGTTGGTAGTGTTTGTGGTGGCATTAGTTGGTGGTGTTTGTGGTGGTTGTCTGTGGTGTCGGGATTCGTGGTGTTTGTGGTGGTGGATGTTGGTGTGTCGGTATTGGTAGTGTTTGTAATATATTTTTTAAAATTTATACATACATCAATTGTAATGTAATTTTTGTTTTTCTATTATTTGTAGGTAAAACATGTCTCCCAAAAGAAAAGAAAGTAAAAGTGGATCAACATCTGACCACCCAACAAAAAGGCTATAGTACAGAGGGATTCGGAGGAGTTTCCTGAACAATCTCAATTAGGGAAAAGTGAAGCGAAGGAGAGATGTAAAAACAATGTTGAGGGAGGTGGACAAGGGTCTGTAGATGGTGATGAAAAAAAATAAAAGTGAGAAAAAGGAGGAATTAGAGAGTGAGAAAGAGGATGACATCAACACAATGATAATGGATCACCAATAGGGCGTGAATTAATATTGACATCCTAGCATGATCTTGTCAAAACTTTTAGTATTGATAGGTTTCAAGTTGCGATGCCAATAGATGACCCTGCAAATAAACTAAAACTAACTGGTGAACTTATACTTAAATATCAGTTGAGGAAAAAATTTAATTATTTTAGGAATACTATGAAGAACGAAAACATAGATGAAATTTTTAAGAGGAGCTACTTTGGATGCTTTCTTGAGCTGCCTGAGGACCTCTTTGCCTATTTCCAAATGAGGATGGTATATGGTATTCTCAAGTGCAGGATCAAGTATGTGAGAGATGATAAAGATTCGGATGAAGGGTAAAAATATGGATGAAATTTAGATCAACTACTGTGGCATACCGTTTGTTTTGGCTTGCAAGAGTTTTCCATAGTGACGGGCTTAAAATGCGATCGTCCAGAAGAACCACCTATTGCCAAGGGAACACCCCGCAAAAGATCCAAGGCAATAAGCAAAACCAACAAATGTAAGGAAAAAATAGATGGGTTGTTGGACATTGCTCAACGTGGCTACAAAGCATTGGATTTGTTGACAGATATTAGGGATAAAACCATACCAAAGAAGTACAGGGAGCAATTGTGCTTAGTTTGGTTTGCCCATTCGGTTATATTGGAAAGAGACATCAACGAGGTTATAGAAGATGATTTGTTGGCGCGTGCTGAGGATTTTAATAAATTCAACAACTATCCCTGGGGATATGACAGCTTCTACTTGACTGTCCAGTATTTACTGACAAAGTTATCCTCAGGGATGACCACATTATATGACTTTCCTTGGGCTTTCATGGTAAAATTAATCACTATTTTTACTCATCCATTAATTTATATTGAATATAGTTATTATGACTTTTTTTTGCTTGTTTTCTATTTATATTTTTTAGGCTTAGGAATTTAAAGCCATTCTTCCCCTTCAAAAGCAGGTAATGGATTACCCGGATGAGGTTTCTCATCCAAGGATGTTTAGGTAGTTTTCTGCAAAGAAAAACCCAAAAATTAAGGAGGCTAATCTCTTTAACCCTCCGGATGATGCAGTACATCTTCTTCAAGTAAAATAATTTTACTCAATCAAAGATATTGAACAGATGTTATATCTAATGAACCAAATGAGACATCTGTTGCGATATATTACCCGTCCTGTGCCAACTGGTGCAATGGATAGGTAATCTTTTGTGATAGATGATTGATATATTGCATCAGATTGCCTATTTGTTGGTTTGGTTCTATGAACCCAACTCTTAATAGATTAACCATCTACTGCAAATTATGCAACAGAAGGGTAATCTGATGTAATATATTGTTAATCCGTTATGTCATACAGATCATCTGTTGCATAACATGTAACCCAACAAATTACCCATTTTGTGCAACTGGTGCAACAGATTGGTAATATATTGCGATAGATGATTGATATTTTGCATTAGATTATCTATGCGTTGCTCTGGTTCTCTAAACCTGACTCAAATGAATTTTAACCATCCACTGAAAACTATGCAACAGATGGGTAATCTGATGCAACCTATTATTAATTTATTGTGACATGCAGATCATCTATTGCATAAGTTGTCTGTGTTAACATGTAACCTAACTATGAAAATTATTATATTGTATTATTTAAATATATCTGTCTTTTTTATAGGTTATGCATCCATGGATCGTACCTACTGAGAAGGAGTTGGGGATGGCTTCTTTTATTACTCTAGTTCATGTTGATACTATAGCAGACCCAATGGTGTAGTTAATAAAGAAGGAATTGGCTGGAGCAACAGCCATAAGAAGAGCAGTTAGGCAAGGCTAGCCCAGTGTTAAGGCTCTTCATGACCAACCTACTGAGGCAGATCCGGGTACTTCTTCTGGTGAAGTTGTTAGTGTTAGTGTTGGTGTTGCTACCACTCATGATGATGAGCATGTTGATTCTCAAGAAAAAATAAATATGTTTGAAAACACCCCTTTCAATGGTCCCTCTCACCCTTACACGGGTCTCTGTCACCTCTCTTCACCCTCGTGTTCTCATTGTAAATGCGAAGAATGCAAGGACAGTCAGGATAAACTCTTTGAAAAAGTAGAGGCTATTAAGTAATTCAAATCTAAGAGGGGTGTCATACCATCCAAGAAGATGAGGGAGCCATACACTCCTACAGCGATAGTTAGGAGGATTAAAAGAGCAACTAGCGACGTACTCTCCAGTTAGAAATAAAAAAATTCAACTCCTCCCTCTCCAAAAGCTGTTAAAGTTTAGAGGCCATTCAAGAAGGTGGACATATACATAGAACTTGGTGCCAAAAAGAAGACGGATCTGCAACGGGCCAAGAATACCAACCGAGGCCCACCAGATTACCCCAGGCCTTCTTTTTCCCCCAAGACTTCCAGACTATGACAGATATGCGTATACGGTACGAGGATAAGATAAGTTTACTTTTCCTAACCTAGCCTTCTAATCTACTCCATGAAGAAGAAGCTATGCAACAGATGTAAAATTTGTTGCAACAACTTGGTATTCTAGCACAACTGGTAACGGTTCTATTATAACTTATTATCCATCTATTGCATAAGTTACGTTGGATTATTGATTAGAGAACCTTACCCAACAGATGGACCATCCGTTACATCTATTTAAAAATTGACTTTTTATATCATAGTATGTTGACAAAATTCTCTACTTCATGAGGAAAAGACAATTAGCGTACTCGAAATCTTATGACACTACTGATAGGATAATGGACCTCGACTTCTACAAGAAGCTCAAGGATAGGTACAATCAACTCAATGATCTAGCGTGATCCTGTAGTGCGAGATTTAATTTTTTAGTTCTACGTTGGACTGAGATGAAGAAGAAATGATAAAATATGTTAGAGAAGAGAGGCCAAATCCATACGACAAGAGCTGGACCGAGGCAAAGAGGATTCTTGCAGTCATGAGCATGGATGACATACATTATCGAGCTGTTGAGATACTACTCGAGGAGGTAAAGATCAATGTTTATGACTACAACTAACATACCATCGACGAGGTCGTTCTTTTTATCCTTGTGCAACCACTGATAGAGCTGTTACCCATCTTGTTGAGCCAGAGTAAATTGATGTATCATTTTCCAATGGAAGTGTTGATGAAGAAATCATGGGATTTTGAAGGTCGAAATAAGGGCATAAAGCTTTTAATAAATGACACCAATTTTGCATGTGGCTCGCACGCGCTTGCACACATCAAGTGTTTGTTGACCGGCACAAAAATAACCGAGCCAATGACCTTTCTATGCGACAACGTTATGGCAAACCTGTAAGAGGTCTGGGCTAATAAGGTACTAACTGGACGCTTGGAGCCAGTGTATATAGAAGAGCCTGTGAAATAATATTTTTTTATTTCAAGTCACACTTTACTTTACTTTAAATTACATGTACATGTAGTGGCAATAATTTTTTTCTGATGAAAGTTGAGTTTTTTATAATGCAATAGATTGTCAATCTGTTGTAAAATATATTCTATCTATTCTGGCAGATAGTTTATCTGTTGCAATAGGTTGGTCATCTATTGCATTATGCCGATGTTATTTCTATCTAATCTAAGTCTAATATGTTGCAACAGTGGGAAGACCTATTTGATAATTTCCAACAAATGACCTAAATTTTGCAACATATGCCTAAATCTGTTTAATATTTTCAAACAATCATGCTTGAATATCCATGTGCTCGACAACACAAAATCAGTAGCAAATACACCACCATTAAAATTTCAGCAATTAGGCTTGAATATCCATGTTCCCAACAACACCAAACCAGTAGCAAAACGACAACAATGTAGTATCTTCTTGCTCAATTTTGTTTCTCTTCAGAAGCCTTGACTTTCTTCAACAAACTCCAAATTACACGATTTTCTTGTGAAGGGTATCGTTCTTCATACCAATTAAATTAATTGAATCCACCCAATTTCTATAAAAGCAAGAACACAATTACAAAACAATTACAAGTCGATAATTAAACTAATTAAATAAAAAAATATTACCTTTGAAATTTTACAAGTAAAAAATCTACGACCTGGATTATGTTGAGTCCCAGAAGTCTTCAATAGAGATTCATGACCATACTTACAATATCAAAATTCTTTATCACAAAAAATAGTGGAAGATGTGCTCGACATTGTCAAGCTTAGTTGGAAAAAATGAAAAAAAGATAAAGAAAGACCAAATGTAAATAATTTGAATAATTTGGATACATAAGAAAAGATGATGAAGAAGAAGATTTAGGAATTTAGGGTTAAATTTTAGGAAGAATATATATAAGACAATAGGGGGAAAAACAACTGTTAGGGGCCAAGTCAGCAAAATGGGGGTTCAACGAGCCTTGGCTGCGTGAATTACACGCAAGCAGCCAACAGGGCAAAAAGTGCCAAACTTGCACATTTGATGCCCACTTTATTTTACGTGTTTAAAATACACACTGTCTATTTGATGCCTATTTTATTTTAGGTGTTTGAACTGAACATTGTCGATGGGTTTCACCTTTTTTATTTCAATTCACTTTCTTTTTTTTTTACATGTAGTGGCAATTTTTTATGTCTAATGAAAGTTGAATTTTTATAATATAACAGATTTTCCATCCGTTGTAATAGATATTCTACTTGTTATGCCATATAGTTTATCTGTTGCAATAGGTTGATCATCTGTTGCATTATGTCAATGTTTCTATCTAAGTCCATCTATTGCAATAGTGGAAAGACCAGATTGATAATTTCCAACAGATTACCTACCTGTTGAAACATATATCTAAATTTGTTTGATATTTTCCAACAGATGTGTCATCTGTTGTAACTAATACATTATCTGTTGTAGTATTTGAATCTAGTATTTCATTTCAATCAATAAGTTCAAATCTAAGGAAAAAATAAAATTCATAGACAAAATAAAATAAATCGAAGCCTTTGAAAATTAGCTGAAATAAATCAACGAATAAATAAAATGTAAAAAATTATTATGGGTATAGATCTCAACAAATACATCAACAATTTAATATTGATGCCAAGAATTCCAAAGGAGGGTGAGGTTATTACTTTGACAGACTCAAGCTCTAAAGATCTATTCAATATGGACAAGCTGTTCTTCATCTGGTGTTATGGAATTTAGCTTCGGTCATCGTGGATCTTTATTGTCGCTTACGTACGATTTTTGCGCTTTATGTTCTCCCTATTTCCATAAAAAGAGTAGCATATTGTCAATGTTGTTCAACAGTAGCTTCTACATCCACATGGAAAGCCAAAATTGGTTAATGCTAATCACGTAGATACAACAAAATGGAAAAGGATAACTCATCAATTCTAGCAAATCAAACAGGTCCTCCTCTTGTTTTAAATTATCCCAAACAGATTATATTTCTATTGCAATAATGAATCAACTGTTGGGACAAATTTTTCCAGAGGAAGACCTGTATGATAATTTCCAACGGATGGACTATCTGTTGCAACATATGACTTATCTGTTGTAGCAGATAGGTCATCTGTTTATACAAATAAAAGTGGTATGAAGAGCTGTTTCATTTGCTAAAATAGACGAGACATATGTCACAATAGATACTTTATCTGGTGCAACAAGTTAGTCAACTCTTGCAACATATTTATATATCTATTTGATAATTTTTAGAAGATGTGTCATCTGTTAAAATAGATATGTGTCTGTTTGTTAGTTGGAATAGACATATATATTCACCTTCTTCAGCTTGTGCTGCTCTCCTTTGGACATTGTACATTGCTCAATGCAACACACAGACAAAGGAGTTGCAATTTTGCTTTTTTGGATGCTTTATAATGCCTTGGAAATTACTTTCCTTCTCCTCTTAGCCTTAATCTCTAATTGAGTGGATGGATATAAAATAATCTTTTATGGAATAGCACCCCTCTTAGATGCCAATTCCTTTACAGAAGTAGTTAATGCATTAATAGCATTAATCACTACATCATGTTTTGCCTTGCAGTCTTGACATTTGCATGCAGAATATTCGCTGAGAGAGGCAAATTCTGTATAACCAGTATGATCATACTCATAATGGTTTATTTTAAATACTATAAGAGAAGCATCATTAGCACCAACAGCAGCACCACTACCACTACCAACAGCTTCATCACCACTAAGACCATTAATAACAACAAGCCCACCCTCCAAAATTATTTTTCTTGTAATGGTTATTGCTCCAAACAATTCTATTTTTATTTTGTCAATGATCTTAGGGTACGATAAAGTTTGCACAGATTGTAAAGTAAGAGAAAATGGCATCTTACAGATTGTAAAGTAAGAGAAAATGGCATCTTCAACTCTTGATTGGTTGTAACTAGCGACAGATGCACAATCTAACATGAATCATTACATATTAGAATGATGATTAGATCATTCAAAAAAATCATTAATTAAAATAAAAACTTAATTATAATTGTACTTACTGCATCCTTCGGGGGGTTGAAGAGATCAAGAAATTTGTATTTTTATCAGTTTTGGCCGACAACCACCTCAAGATTCTTGGATATAAAATTCTTCATGGTAGTTGGCTTATTGTCTCAAATAAGGAATAGCTTCAAACTTACAAGCCTATAAAATAACGCCAATTAATCAAAACCATTATTGAGTTAAAAAAAATGAATGATATCATGATAAAAGAAAGAAACATTTACCATGAAAGCCTAAGAAAAGCCATATAAGGTTCCTGTTTTTGGCGCTAACGGAGTCAACAAATATTTGACAGTCATTTTGAAGCTTTTATAACCCCAAGAATAGCTGTTAAATACCTCAAAATCCTCGAAAAGCTTTATTAAACCAATGCTTATTGTGTTAATATCTCTCACCCAAAGAATATTATGTACAAACCGAACCAGCACAATGACTGCTTGTGCTTCTTTGAAAGTCCTTTACCTTTCAACGCTTCTATCAAATTTTTATTTTTGAAGCTTGGATCAACAATGGACACCAGGTCATCATGATCACATGACTTGCCTTTGCCTTTTTTGGGTGTACGGGGTGTTTTTTTGGGATTAGAATAGGTGTAACTTTAGAAGGAGAAGGAGAATAACATTTTAGTCTAGTAACTATGGCAAACTCCTTCCAACCAAAAAAAACAAGCATGCCACAGTAATTTATCCACACCTCATCCATCTTATCTTTGTTTTCATATATAAACCTACGCTTGAGAAGTTTATATACCATTTTTATTTGGAAACAAGCATTGTTTTCCTCTAACAAATCAAGATATTTCCCAAAGCAAATGTCCCTGAAATAAGAATCTAAATTTTGTTCTTGAAGTATTTTTCTGAAGGCGTCGAAAGATTTTTCCATGGATGACTTAACCAAGAAATCACCCGTTAAATCTGTGACACCATCGCGTTGTATTCTCATAGGATAACGATCAATGTTGAAGGTTTTGACCAACTCTTCGGTGGAAGGACTATTAGCATTTGGATCATCTCTTTTGAAATATTCCTTCTCCCCATGTTTATCATATTCTGCTCTTGATTGAGATAACTCTTGTAAAGCAAGTCCATAGAGTGATGGATGAAGCCTCGCTGCTTCACTTGATCCTTTACTTAGACTTGATTCGATTTCTACTCTTTTAGGAGTCATATTGTCTAAAATTAACAGGAACATACAAAATATATTATAGTTGATTAATACATCGTTAAAAAAGGATAACAGTAAATCTAACATACAAATCAATAAAATAACAGTTCCAATATATCACTGATCTATTTTACCGGGTAGTATATCTGTTGCAGCATATAACCAACCTGTTGCAGCGATGAGTAGTCTGTTGCAATAATATAAAACATATCACTCATCTTTTAAGACAAATGAATGGTCTATGCAATAGATCACACATCTGTTGTAATATATAAGTGATCTGTTGGAATAGTTAAATAACCTATTACAATGGATGAGTAATCTATTGCAACAATACAAAATATATCACTCATCTATTGAAAAAAATGATCTGTGCAGTAGATCACACACCTGTTGCAACATCATATGTTGCAATATATAAGTGATCTGTTATGATAGTTAAATAACTTGAAGCAATGGCTGAGTAATTTGTTGTGACAATACAAAACATATCACTCAACTATTAAGAAAGATGAATGGTTTATGCAATAGAACACACATCTGTTGCAACATATGAGTGATCTGTTAGAATAGTTAACTAACCTGCAGCAACGGCTGAGTAATCTATTACGATAATACAAAATATATCACTCATCTATGGAGAAAGATGAATGGTATGTGAAACAGGTCACACATCTGTTCCAATATATGAGTGATCTGTTTGAACAGTTATCAACAGTCAATATTATTTAGATTTCTTCCAACAGAAGGGTCGTCTATCACAGCAGATGAATGATCAGTTGGAAAAATCAAAATTTGGACATGTCCTGTTAGAAGAATTGATAGGATTTTATCCAACAGGAGGTTCATCTGTTGCATCTGATCTTTAATTTGATGGTTCCTTTGTTACATCAGATGGTTAATTTTTTACCTCAGATTTTTAATCTGATGGTTCCTATATTGCATCCGATAGTAAATTTGTTGCATCATATGGTTCATTTGTTGTAACATATGGTTAATCTGTTGCATCAGATAGTTAAACTATTGTATCATATGTTAAATTATTGTAACAAATTTTTTATCTGATGGTTCCTTTGTTGCATCAGATGATTAATTTGTTGTATTAGATGGTGAATCAGTTGTATCATATGTTTAATTTGTTGCATCAAAATTTTAATCTAATGGTTCCTCTATTGCATTACATGGTTGATCTATTATATTATACGATAAATCTATTACATTAGATGGTTAATATGGTGCACCAGATGGATAATCTGTTGGAGGAAAAAAAATAGTAGCACGATTTTGCTCAACAGAAAAACAGCAATATCACCATTTTTACCAAGAATAAGAACAGAACAAATCATCCCAACAACGGGCGCAACACAAAAAACACCAAAATTATTGTTTTGTTTGTATAAACACAAACAACAAAAATCAAACTTCAACAAATGCAACAAACAACAAAAAATCATAATTCATTAGAAAAGAGAAGAGAATAAATACCAGAAATTAAGGTTTTATTCAGACCGCATTTCAAATTAAAGCAATATTGAAATTGTTAACCAATACTATAGGAGAAGTTGACTCAAGTTCCTCATTTTCTTCAAAACTAAAAAGGCCATAATTTTTTACCAATGAAAGAAGAAAAGGAATGATGAATAATTCGAAGTTGTTATGGATGGAGAGCAAGGTTGTCACATCGATTGAAGGTTGAAGTTGAAAAGGAACTCGAAACCCAACTATTTATCATTGGAAGTTGAAGTCGCTAGGGATTGAACAGAAAAATTTGCAGAACTGTTGGTTGGGAGAAACTGTCGAGAGAGAGAGAGAAGAGAAGGTTGATATGAATTGAAGACTATCTCGAGAGAGAGGGGGGAGGGATGATCTGGATTGAAGAGGGGTGTGGCCATGTGGGTTGGGTTGATTTATACTTTTGAAAAGATTAGAAAGTTTTGAAAATATTTCCTAATTATGTTTGACCCTTTAAGTTGGTCAATGTCACCAATCCTTCATTTAAGACTTAAAAGACACCTTTCCTTCAATTTTCTTATGTAACTTATATCAATAAGATTACATTAATCAAAAAGTCATTTCAAAATAAAAAAAATATTATGAAAAACATATTATCCCTCAAAAAATATACACAATTAATTTAAATAATAGTATTACTTTAAAAACATTTATGATTTCACTATAATTTAGTAAATCAAGAAAGTATTATCAAAGAATCAATTAGAGAATAACTAATTAATAATCAAGTATCTTATATGAAAAAAATTATTATGACAAATGAGTCCTTCCAAAATTAAAAATATTATGAAAAATATGTCATCACTCAAAATGTGTATGTAATTAATTTAAATAACAATACTATATAAAAAAGAACATTTATGATTTAATTACAATTGACTAAATCAAGAAAGTGTCAAGAAATATAAATTAAGAGAATAACCAATTAGGAATCAAACAACTTAAATGAAAAAAAAATATAATAATCAAAGAGTTATTGCAAAATTAAAAATATTATGAAAAAGATGTGATAACTCAAATGGTAACTTTGGACTATAAAATGGAAGAAATTTATTTCAATATATTTCAAGAAATTTTATTTAAAAAACATGCATTCATATTTATTGAGAAAAATTTTATTCGATATATTTTAAAACAATATGCATTCTTATTTAATAAAAGAATTTTCATAATTAAGAATAACTATCAATGAGTAATTACACTATCATTCTAAATTAGAAAATGAATAAATGATAGTCTTGAATTTAAAAGGAGGGTGGATTGAAAATAAATAAATATTAAAAAAAATGAATATTACTACACAGGAAGATTGCATAATGTATATCGAAAAGAACTACTAAAATTGCATAGTACTAATTAATATTCTAAGTCAAATAAAATTCTACCTTACAAAGTTATTCTTTAATTGACCAAATATATGACCTTGTATACATCTGTAAGAATAATTTCAGATTTTAAAATAATCAAATTTGAAAAAGATATGTCATTTTGATGAACAAAAAAAATTAAAAAATATTAAATTTTCTATTTAAAACTTTAAATGTGCATATCAATAAAATAAATTTGGAATAACTATCTTTTAGTAATAAAAATATTAATAAAAATTTATAATAATTTTTATATGATGAAATGTAGGTGTGAGTTACTAATAAATTAGAATATATGCAATTGAAGTATCACCATAAAATGAATATTTATATGAAAAAAAATATTTATGATTTCATTCAATGTTAGTCAATTAAGGAAGCGTGAAAAAATTGATTGAGAAATATAAGTAGAAAATGAATAATCAATTAATAATTATATACATATATATGGAAAAAAATATTGTACCAACTGTAATTAATCTAGAAGTTCTAATGCTATAATAATAAAATCAATTAGTAAATAGTAATCGTGTAACTTATATCAATAAGACTATAATAATCAAAAAGTCATTTCAAAATAAAAAAAAATATTATGAAAAAGATGTTATCCCTCAAAAAATATACACAATTAATTTAAATAATAATATTATTTTAAAAACATTTATGACTTCACTATAATTTAGTAAATCAAGAAAGTATTACAAAAGAATCAATTAGAGAATAACTAATTAATAATCAATTACTTATATGAAAAAGATTATTATGACAAATGAGTCCTTCCAAAACTATAAATATTATGAAAAAGATGTCATCACTCAAAATGAACAATTATGATTTATTAACAATTGACTAAATCAAGAAAGTATCAAGAAATATAAATTAAGAGAATAACCAATTAGGCATCAAACAACCTATATGGAAAAAAATATAATTATCAAAGAGTTATTTCAAAATTAAAAATATTATGAAAAAGATGTAATAACTCAAATGGAACTTTGGACAATAAAATGGAAGAAATTTATTTCAATATTTTTCAAGAAATTTTATTTTAAAAATATGCATTCATATTTATTGGAAGAATTTCATTCGATATATTTTAAGTAATCTATATTTAAAACATTATGCATTCATATTTAATAAAAGGATTTTCTTAATTAAGAATAACTATCAATGAGAAATTACATTATCATTCTATATTAGGAAATGAATAAATGATAGTCTTGAATTTAAAAGGAGTGTGGACTGAAAATAAAAAAATAAATAAATAAATAAATATTGAATATTTTTTAAAATGAATATTACTACACAAAAAAGATTTCATAATGTTTATTAAAAATAACTACGAAAATTACATAGTCCTAATTAATATTTGAAGTCAAATAAAATTCTTCCTTACAAAGTTATTCTTTAATTAACTAATTATATAACCCTATATATATCTGTAAGAATAATTTTGAATTTTAAAATAATCAAATTTGAAAAATATACGTCATTTTGATGAAAAAATTAATTGAAAAATATTAAATTATCTATATAAAACTTTAAACGTGCGGATCAATAAAACTAATTTGGAATAAATATTTCTTAATAATAAAAATATCAATAAAAATTTATAATAATTTTTGTATGATGAAATATAGGTGTGAGTTACTAATAAATTAGAATATATGCAAATGAAGTATTACTATAAAATGAATATTTATATGAAAAAAAGTATTTATGATTTCATTCAATGTAAGTCAATTAAGGAAGCATGACAAAATTGACTGAGAAATATAAATAGAAAATGAATAATCAATTAATAATCATATATATATATATATATATATATATATATATATATATATATATATATATATATATATATGAAAAAGAATATTATACCAACTGCAATTAATCTAGAAGTTCAAATGTCATAACAATAAAATCAATTAGTAATAGAAACATGTAACTTATATCAATAAGATTATAATTATCAAAAAGTCATTTCAAAATAAAAAAGTATTATGAAAAGATGTTATCCCCACAAAAAATATAACAATTAATTTAAATAACAATATTATTTTAAAACATTTATGATTTCACTACAATTTAGGAAATCAAGAAAGTATTAAAAAACAGTTAGAGAATAACTAATTAATAATCAAGTAACTTACATGAAAAAAATTATTATGACAAATGAGTTCTTCCAAAATTATAAATATTATGAAAAAGATGTCATCAATCAAAATGTGTATAATTAATTTAAGTAACAATACTATATAAAAAAAGAACATTTAGGATTTAATTACAATTGATTAAATCAAGAAATATCAATTAAGAGAATAATCAATTAGGAATGAAGCAACTTATACTGAAAAGAAAAATATAATAATCAAAGAGTTATTCCAAAATTAAAAATATTATGAAAAAGATGTAATCATTCAAATGGTAACTTTGGACTACTGCAGAAATCAAATACTTAAGAATATTGATTTTTTCAAATTCATTATATTTAAATTCTTACTGCAAACATTATTGTACCTTTACGTAGTATATTGTACTAATATGAAAGTAAAGGTCATTTATCATTTGTTATTTATTAACATTATGTTACAAACTTTTTTTTTTTTAGTTGATATAAACAAGCAATGAGTTCAATCATGTTTATATTAATATTTGTAACTCCAATTTTTTAGAATATTGTAGATCTTTTGGTGCAATAATTATTTTGATCTACTTCGTACAATATAAAGGATTAAAATGAATAAGATTAATATCTTATTGTACTGATGAACATTAGGAGTTAAGTATTAGTTGAATGTTCAAAGATGGGAGGGAATTCAATTTTGATAGTGATTAATATTTATAATTTCCTTCAAATTGAGTAAATTGAGAAAGTATGATAGGGCTGGTTGAAAATAGAGTTGAAGAGTGAATATTCAAACCTATGAAGGACTAAACCATTTATTCGAAAAAATAATATACAATAAGATTCATTAATGTTTGTTGGTCCATTATCATAAGAGAATAAGTGAACATTGTGAAATCGTGCAAACAGGTTAGAACTTTAAATAATGTTATAAGTTATGTGTTGAAAAAATGGTAATAAGAAAATATGAGAGAGGAAAATTTGACTATTATTGAGACTTTTCTCAAAATATTTGCTTTGACGTAAAAATATTTTAAATTTATAAAAACTATACTATGACTAAGATCGTGCAAAGGAATACAAAATTTACTTTGAAAGAAAAATTTATTAAGACAAAAAAAGAGAAAGGGAAACTCCTTTCTTCCTTTTGATAAGAGGGTGCAAATTAAAATATTTAATATAAAATAATTTAAATTTCAAGTTAAAATTTTACAGAGAAGCCTTATGTGCATAACTCTAAAACATATCTTTCATCAGTTCTTGGTTTTTCTAACCAATTTAGAAGTAAGTCACTTACCTAATAATAATTATGTTAAATATGCATTTCTTTTGTAATTATAGGACTTTTTTACAAAATAAATCAAAATAGATCATAATATTATCTAATATTCTCAAATAAAAATATTACAATATAATATTATTTGCACGCGGATACTAACTTTTGAAAAGAAATGTTTAAGTTTTATGTAATTAATGATAATAAGTTCAATATTTTAATAGTTATTTTTCGTATTGCACAAATTAATTAATTTCAAATATGTGAATGATATTGAATAAATTTTTTATTATATAAAATCTATAAGATAATAATTTTTATAATTAATTCCATTTGATATCTATCGCGCATCGCACAGGTACTAATACAAGTATATTATAAAGTAGAAGACGAAGCACTAGAAGAAGTCAAGTGGCAGCATAAGAGTAATCCACTTGGCAATTTTAAGACAATGTTAATAGAGTTGTAATAAAAATTTTAAATTAGAAAATAGGGACATTTGAATTTAAAAATATTAGATTTCTTTTTAAAAATAATAATTATTAGCTTAAAACTAGGAACCTAACATGGAAGAGTTCTAAATGCACTCTTGCTATTCATAAATTAATTGTCTTCAATGTCATAAAATATAATATTATGAAAATAAATAATTAGCAGCAACAACAGCAGGAGTAGGAGTAGGACTAGTAGTAAACGCAATAGATACATAATAGTAGCAATTTTACCCTTTTAGAAAAGCTTGATAGTAATAATAATAAAAGAAAAAGGATTAAAAAAAATAAAAGTAATTTTTCCTGCGTGCTTTGAATTTAATAATAATAATAATAATAATAATAAAAAAAAAAAAAGCAATTGTAGTATTAGAAGATTACTTACAACAAATAAACTACTTAAATTGGGCTCACCTATTTGTTAGCTATTTTTTAAAAATAATGATAAAGTAGAAAATAAGAAAAACAGATAAACGAAAGAAAAGAATATAATTGAGAAAAAAATGAAAAAAAGATAATTGAGAAAAAGAGAAAAAATAAAATAAATAGTAAGGATAAAGATGAGTAACAAACCGGTGATCCTTTATTTATTATTGTTAACTATAAAAAATATTTGGATAAATCTTAATGATTTTAAATATTTCTTTCAATTTAAATACACAGATTATAAAAAAAAAAATATGTACATTGTATTTAAAAAAATCAAGGATAAGGAAAAGTGAAAAAAGATCTTTTTTGAAAAAAAAAAAATGTTTTGATAGTTGAATTCGAATTTAAATAAAGTTTGAGTTGTAATGAAATTCTAACTTATTAACCTCTCTTATATTTACTTCTATAATGATATATAATGTTAAGCCAGCTTCTCTATTTTTTTTCTTTGTCATAAATATTACCTTTTTTGGTGAATTTATTTACTTCTTTCTTTATATTTTTTATTTTTTAGAAATTGTTTTGGTTTTAATATTTTTTTATTAAATTTTTATATGCAGATGCATAATGGTTGTATTACAGGTTAAATGTATTTTACTATAATCAAGCTTTGAGTTCAAGTAAGTAATAATTTTTCATCTTATGTTTGTTCGTTTGATCTTTGATAAAATAAAAGCATTCTGTATCTAATGATAGATAGAAAATTATTAAAATTATTTTTATTGAAAATTTTAGTAAAAAATATTTAGCTTGAGATGACGGTATTTTGAGATAGCACTCCTACTTTTATTGATACATGAATGTGAAGCATACATTTGTAACCACAAAGACATAAAGGAGTAGTTCATCAGATTGTAATTCAGGAGAATTTCATTAAATTTATCTAACTATGAGTAGTAACAAAAAGACACTTACAAAGACACCAATGAGGGTAGCTTTTGATTCAAAAATAGCAAATTATTTGATAAAAAAGAAGTTCGTAAGGAGAATGAAGATGTTTTCAGATTTTTAGTTCGCTATTGTTATTCCTTTTTAAGGTAAGCTTTTTTATTTTATTTATGCACAAAATGTTGTAGGAAAGACTCAGTTGAACTATGATGTTTTGAAGTTGAATTTTATTCGATATTAAAGGAAAAAAGAATTCGGTAACAAAGAAAAACATATTTTTCTATTCTCTCATCTTGATTTGGTTTTTGAAAAATATTTTACTATCAATGATTATGGTTGCACATATTTTTCTATTCTCTCATCTTGATTTGGTTTTTGAAAAATATTTTACTATCAATGATTATGGTTGCAAATTATGTGAAAAATTAGTAACTCATTCTTTTTCACCACAAAGATTATATGAAGTAATAAGTATTTCTCCATCTTTAATCAAGAATTTTTCATTCAAACCCTAAAAATTTCAGTGAGTTTCTTAAACATGTGTCCAAACTAAAAACAAACTTATAATATAAAAATGTTGGTATAAACTATTCGTAGTTGATGTTTAAATAATCAATAATCATATTGCATATCAGTTGAGTACTTATTTACTTTTTGTTTTTTGAAACTTTTTTGTTGCTTAATTAAAGTATTTTTCTTAATAGGATAAAATAATTTACTATATATATGTGTTTAGAATGGAGGAAAACATTTTTCAAAAAAATAATTTCTAGGAAAATGAGTTGTTTCTTACTTACTTTTTTTTTGTGTTTGATATACAAATAAGATATACGTTGAAGTTGTCCTGAATTTTTAAAAAGACACTTAGAGTTTGCAAGGGTCCTATTACCCCCACAAAACTAGTTAAAATCATTACAAATATCTCCTTTTGACGTATTTTTTCACCGGGTTTACTTTCAAAGTCAGCAAATGTAATACACTTTCATTTATATATTATTATTATTTATTTATTTAAATTTAACCCATTTAATAAAGATTTTTTTTCTCTTTCTTCTTCCCCTTAACTTCTCCATCATATCCACTCCGTTTTCACCTTCACTGCAACAATCATCAATTCTATTGTATGGTGATAAAATAGTTATCAAACTATAACTAATTAAGTTATGAAAATCAAATTCATTGAATAATCAAAATGTGAATACTCAAATTACCATCAATTAATCAAAATACTCAAGTCACCACCAAACTAAACTTGAAATTGAAATCGCCATCTTTTCCAGGTTACCTTCAAATCGAGATATTTCCACCACCTTACTACTTTTAATCTTCATTTTTGTAGGACAAAAAGCAACACTGAAATAATTTTCACTACTAAATAAAACAGGAAAACGGACCACAAAAAATCAATCATATGTTGTCGGTTTTTTATTTTTTTTAAAAATTATATTTTTTTAAAAATACGACCACATGTGATCACTTTTATAGTTTATAATTTCAAAATAATCATTTCAATAATTTTTATAATAATTATTATTTCTTTAAAAAAATGACTACTTGTGGTTGGTTTTATTTAAAAAATATAATTAAAAAATATTTTTAAAAATTGACCACATGTGGTCAGTTTTTAAAATGAGTTTTTAATTATATATTTAAATAAAACCGACCACAAGTGGTCGATTTTTAATTAAAAAAAGGAAATAAATTTAAAAAACCAACCACTTGTGGTCGGTTTTATTTACAAAATATAATTAAAAGCTATTTATAAAAACCACATGTGGTCAGTTTTAAAAATTATTTTTTTATTATATTTTTAAATAAAACCGACCACAAGTGGTCGGTTTTTAATCAAATTTTTTTTAAAAAATCGACCACTTGTTTTCGGTTTTATTTAAAAATATAATTAAAAAGTATTTTTAAAAAGCAACCACATGTGGTTGGTTTTATTTTAAAAATTAAATTTAAAATATTTTATGAAAGCGACCACAAGTGGTCGATTTTGGAAGTTTAGAAAAATAAAAATAAAATAATTTTTATAAAACCGACCACTTGTGGTCGCTTTTGTATTAAAAATAAAATATTTTAAAAAAGAGACCACTTGTGGTCAGCTTTTATTAAAAAATAATTACATGTAAAATCAAATATATAATTTTTTGAAATTACACTGTTCACACGTATTCGATAATCAATATAATAATAATAATAAATATCAATCAAGCTTAGATTTTGTAAAAAAATTATACTAAGAAATATATCAAATAAAATAAATAAATTATGTTAATCATAATCTTTATCTTTTACTTGTGTTTCAATATATAAAATAAATATTTTCTTTTTTATATACGTTAAATGACGTTAAACATAATCTTTGTATAATGAACATGTCTGTATCATACAGTTGAGGTAATGATATTATATGCTACTATTGCAGTTATAATAATGTAACATACATGTATAACTAATAATTCATCAGAATATAATGAATATGTTCTATTATGAGGTAATATACTTGTGGATGTGATGTATATAGTACATATTCAAGAGTTGATATATATATATATATATATATATATATATATATGGTGTAGTGATCGATCGATGAACCATGTAGTCAAAAAGTAGTAGAATCTATCCAAACCTATTGAATACCTTGATTTGAAATTATAGAAGTAATAATGTACTGTACGTTGAAGTTATATTAATGTAAGCTAATCAAATTAATCGATAACTCATCAAAGTATGTATATGAAATATGTCACATTATATTATTGGATAATATACTCGTGTACGTATGTGATGTATATAATACGTATTTAGAACTTGGTATAGTCGACAGTATGTATGTGTATGTATGTATAGGTATATATAGTATATATACATTATGTAATGAAGGTATAATAACATAAGATACACTAACCGATAAGTCATCTGAATATATGTGAAATACGTTGTATATTATTATGGGGTAGTAAAATCATGTATGTGATGTATATAGTATATATTGAATATACTGATATCATGTGATCGAACAACGCGATATATATAGTATACTGTTGGAGGTATAATTACATAAGATAAACTAACCGATGTATATTATGGGGTAATAAAATGGTGTATGTGATCAATGTATATAGTACGTATTTGGAAGCATGATAGCCAATAGAATATATGTATATATACGTATATCTCGTGTAGTGACTTATGCAGTAATCAAAAGCTAGATAACTGAATCTACTTAACCGATAATCCAACAGAAAATATAAAAAAATTATTTTATTATTTTTATTACCATTTTTTATGATTTATCAATTCAAATATAATAATTTATATATCCGGAGTAGTAAAATCGTGTATGTGATGTATATAGTACGTATTCAAGAGTTAATATATATATATATATACATGTATATATATATATCTATGATGTAGTGATCGATGAACTATGTAGTCAAAAACTAGTAGAATCTATCCAAACATATTGAATAT
Organism: Capsicum annuum; assembly: GCF_002878395.1. Classification (NCBI taxonomy): domain Eukaryota; kingdom Viridiplantae; phylum Streptophyta; class Magnoliopsida; order Solanales; family Solanaceae; genus Capsicum; species Capsicum annuum. Next base: position 17,256,113 of record NC_061114.1, on the reverse strand, counting down.
CTCGATTTAAAATGATTGAAGTAACAATATACTGTATGTTGAGGTTATATTAATGTAAGCTAATAATCAAATTAATCGATAACTCGTCAAAGTATGTATATGAAATACGTCGTATTATATTATGGGGTAATATACTCATGTACGTATGTGATGTATATAGTACGTATTTAAAATTTGATAGTCGATAGTGTGTATATGTGTGTGTGTATGTATAGGTATATATATATATATTATGCAGTGATGTACGTAGTGCGTAGTTCAAAACTTACATTAATATATATGTATGTATGTCTCTTGTGTAGTGATGTACGAATAAATTGTCAAAATTAAAGCTAACGAAATGTATCCAGTTATATATTGAATATACTTATATCATGCCGATCGATCAAGGTGATATATAGTATACCGTTGAAGGTATAATAACATAAGATAAACTAACCGATGTATATTATGGGGTAATAAAATGGTGTATGTGATCAATGTATATAGTACGTATTTGGAAGTGTTGACACCTAATTTTCACCTCCCAATGCTCTCCTAGGCTGCTATTTTGTCAAAATTATTTAACCTTTAATATTAAAATTTTTACGCATTATTTTGGTATCAAATAATTTTCAACAAGCTACATTTATGATTTAAAAAATGTACAAAGTATTTTATTATTTTTTAGTATTATTTTTACAAATTTATTAATTCAAATACAATATTTTACATAATTTTATTAAATTATTTTTTCGCGTACATGTGTACATTCACAATTTACAAATACATTGATTATTATTATTGTTGTTGTTGTTGTTATTACATTTATTAAAATAGCAGTCAATTTCAATTTAGTCCCTTATATAGTTTAATTTCTAGCCATTGTTGTACTCAATTTGTGTCAATTGTGGTCAAAATTAACATCAATTTGGCCATGAAATCAAATTCCAACTTTTGACCTATTTTTTAAATTCTTTTAATTTCACACGTTGATCAAAGTTGATCCAACAGCTGAGATCAACTAAACTTTTCTTTCCTTTTAAACAAACAATACCCTAACCCTAATCCATTTGCAAAAAACATCCTCCTTCTCCTCTCTCTACCTTCTCTCTATATCCATTTTCCTCTCTATTAATAACCATGGCTGCCGCCGCCGGCCAGCCACCATGGCTGGAGAAACTCAGCGCTGCCTTCCGCCATCACGGCTAGAGAAACCACGGTTACTCTCTAAAGATCAGTTTTGTTTTTCTTTTTACAAGCATAAATTTACATTCTTCCTTTAATTGCTTTAATCATGTCAATTATACCTTAGTCTACTTGAGAACAATCCTCACTTTGTAATTCCAGGATGAAGCTGATCTAATTGACAGAGATGATGAGCAGCTGGAGGCACGGGCCATTTTGTCAAGGTACTTTTGGTTGCTTTCCCATTGTGTTGCAAAACAAGATTCAGCTTGGTATACCGAGTTCTTCACTATATTGTGATGCAAAATTTTTATAATAGTTAAGGTACTAGGGGAATATTAATCTTGAATCTGAAAAGCTACTGTGTTCTTTGAGATTTTCTGAATATCAAGATGAAAACCCAAATTTTGACATTTTTTGTTGCTCTGAAGCACATAGTGGAAATACTTTCACCTTTTCATGCTGCTTTGGGAACAAGGAAAGTGACTGAATTCCCCACCCCAACCAAAAAAATGTGAACTTTTTATTTTGAATTTATTGAAATGTGAACTTTTCATTTTGAATTTAGTTTAGTTTGGTAACTTTTGAATTGAATTAGTGACTTGAAATATTTAAGTGTAGGTACTTGAAATGTGAACTTTTCATTTTGAATTTAGTTTAGTTTGTTAACTTGTGAAGTGAATTAGAGGCTTGAAAATGTTTAGGTGTAGGTACTTGAAATGTTAACTTTTCATTTTGAATTTAGTGTAGTTAGGTAACTTGTGAAGTGACTTAATGACTTGAAATATTTAAGTGTAGTTACTTGAATTATGAATTAGTGACTTTTGTTTTGAATTTAGGTACTTGAAATGTGAAATTGCGTTTGATTTTAGTAAGGTGTGGTCACTTGAGAAATGAGCTAGTGACTTGAAAATATTTAAGTGTAGGTACTTGAAACGTGAACTTTTCATTTTGAATTAAGTTTAGTTTGGTAACTTTTGAAGTGACTTAGTGACTTGAAAATGTTGAAAATGTGAATTTTTCATCTTGAATGTAGTTTAGTTTGGTAACTTGGGAGGTGACTTAGTGACTTGAAAGTGATTAAGTGTAGGTGTAATACCCCAAATTTCTCAAGCTTAACTTAACTCTCAGTTCATGAGTTATCTGAAATAAAGTTTTTTGAAATACTCAGTATTTTTTAGTCTAGAGCCTGTCATTGTGTAGGAAATTGAATTAGCTTTCCACCAATATAAAATTTGCCTAAATCCGATAACCGGGTAAGAAGTTATGGCTATTATAAGTTTCAGTAATTAAACATAGTTATTCAGCCCAGTAGGGCATCGCAGAGTATGTCAAAAAGGAAATTGTCAGTTTCCAGTGAGGTACCGTGATACCAGCGTGTCGCACCACCAACTAATTTCCCAATTATCAAAATCCAGTGTTGCTCCACGATATTGGCGCGTTGCGCCATGGACCCAATCATCAATTGTCAATTTCCAGTAAAGCAACGCGATTGTACAGCGTCACGCCAAGCTTCCAGGTCCCATCCAGTATTGCAACGCAATTCTACTGCATTGCACCAACAGCCACATTCCCAGTTGTTATTTTCTAGTGGCTTGGCGCGATAGTGGAGCACCGCGCCAGGTGACCAAATCAAAAATTTTTCAGTAATGATTTTAAATCATTTCCAGGGGTAATTGGGTTTTTTTCCATGACCCAAGTCAGCCTTTAACACGTAAATTACCCCAAATTAACCTAGTTAAATCATTATTATTCAATTTTCCCCAAATCAAAGGCATTCTCTCTCAAGAAAGCAAACCCTAACTTCAAGAATCAAGATCAAAACTCAAGAATTTCTTTACGAACCTTCAAGAATTAACTTTCCAAGGTATGTTAGGTGTTCATCTATGGGTCCCTTTTACCTATAGAGTCCAAGAATCCATTTTTAAAACTTGACGAGTTATGATTTATGATTTCCATGCTTGGAATTGAACATATTCATGATTATGATAATAATTGGGATCTAATGCACGTTTAATTATAAGTTTCCATGAAATTAAGATAGTAATGTGGTGAATTATATGAATTGCATGCTTAACCCTTGAATTTGAAATTGAATATTGTATTCATGATTACAAGTGTTGACCATCATCATGTGAAATACTCCATGCTCCCCGAGTGTTTGCTAAAATGCCTATGTGAAGTAGATAGTGGAATCTTGATATGCCATTATGTGGTTCCAATCATATACAAGCTTATGCCTTACAAGTGTTTGATGAAATACCTTTATCAATGAATTATGGACAAGTGTATATTATTGTTTATCTCAAGATCATGCCATGCTTTATTTTTTATTCTATCCAGTCCTGGGGGTATTTAATACCCAATAATTTAGCTGTTTACCTAGAGCCAATGTCAACTACAGAATAGTCTCAATCCTGTCACGATCAGTAGTACTCTCAGTCAGTTACTGAACTCAGTAGAACTCAGATAGTTATAGAACTCAGGAAAATTCAGTAAACTCAGTATCAGTTTAGTACAGTTCAGTGTCTTTTAGTTGGGAGTAGGATTCAGCTTCGAGTTAACCCAACGATGGAGGCTCATTTGCCAGTAGAGGGTGTCATCCTTAGAAGCAATCCTTGGTTCCAGAACTACGTAGCCAGTGTAGGTTGAGACATCAAACCTGCCAGTTGAGGGTTGATAAGGTGTTTTAACCTGGCAGATGAGGGTTCCACCATTTTAATTAGAGTACATACCAGATGAGGGTAACTCTTCAGTGTCTTTATCCGTGGCACGGTTCTGACATCCTTCCAATTAGTGTCACAGGTTAGACCCCCACTCAGTTATCTTATTTGGGGCATGTCAATTAGATGATTACCTTCCACAGTCTCAGTTTCAGTCTTTAGAATAGAACTTAGTTTAGTTCTACAGAATCAGGACTGTCAGATACAATCAACCAGTATCAGTAACTTCAAATATCAGTTACTCAGTATCAGAACTCAGGACTTAGCTTCAAATAAGCTTATTAATAATATTTATTTATATGCACAATAATGTATACTTAGTATTTACAGTAGTATCAGTTATCCATGTACTCTCATGCTCAGTTACTCTATATCATGCAGTCAGTTATTGTCAATGCATATGAACTCTTTCATTCAGCCTTACCCTATCTAGCATACCAGTACATTTTATGTACTAACGCGTACTCTTTATCTGCGCTATGATGTCTTATATCATAGGTTCGGACCCTCAAGTTCCTGACTGCACATAGATAGATCCAGATTCAGACAACAATAGATTTAGTAGTGAGTCCTCATCATTCAAGGATATTCTTTCATTTCATTATTATAGTAGACCCAGTATTTCAGTAGATGGAGTTAGTTGGGGGATTGTCCCATCAACTCCACTTTCTGATAGTTTCAGATTAGAGGCTTTTTAGAGTAGTTTTTAGACAGTGTTTAGTTTTACAGATTATTATTTCAACTGATACACTTTATCAGTATTTAAAGACTTTGAAACTTATGGCATTTCAACCTATTTTTCCATATTTATTACAGTATCATGTTTTAGTGCTCACAACGAATATTATTCATGGGTTAGCTTGTGGTCCTTCGGGGTCGTAAGCCCTGTGTTACAAATTTAGTATCAGAGCCTAGGGTTCAACAGTGTCCTAGGAAGTATGAAAGTCATATCAAGTAGAGTCTTATGCATGGGTATGTAGCGCACCACACTTATGGCATTTCAACCTAGTTTTCCATACTTATTATAGTATCATGTTTCAGTACTCACAACAGATATCATTCATAGGTTAGCTTGTGGTCCTTCAGGGTCGTAAGCATTGTGTAGCATTCGGGGTACAAACTTGGGGAATTACAAACTTGGCATCAGAGCCTAAGGTTTAACAGTGTCTTAGGAAATATGAAAGCCAGATCAAGTAGAGTCTTATGCATGGGTGTGTAGCGCACCACACTTATGAACAATAGGCTATGAGATGTTTTAGGAAAAGTTTCCCTTCTTTCAGTATTCATGTCGTGCGAGTGAGCATGAGCTCACGTTAAAATCTTAGTCTAATTCATTTATTTCTTCCTTCTACAGAATATGCTTCCTAAGAAAGTTAATGGAAGAAGGAATAAAAATCAGCCAGCACCTTCACCCGTTCAGGCAGATCCCTTGAATGAGCACGTCTCCCATGCAGACTCCAGAGCTGATTTTACTACCTTAGATTATTCAATATTTTATCAGAGAAATCATCTGTCTATTGTCCTATCTAGGCTTATAGACTCTGCTCCACCTAGTGAAGGGAAGAAGCATAGGGAAAATAGGAGAAAAAATAAAAGGGCCAGAACATCAAGGCCAAAGAGTAGTCGTACAAATCCTCTCTGCGGGAAGTGTGGTAGGAATCATCAGGGTGTTTGTAAAGCTAGAAATGGTGTTTGTTTCGGGTGTGGAAAGCCATGCCACAGAGTCAAAGATTGTCCTTAGTCAAGTTCTCAGGGTCAGTATAACCATCCCCCAACTCAGTTTGATTGTCCGAATTTGTAGGGTGCCACTTCCAGTGCCACCAGTGGGCAACAACCCAACAGGCTTTATGCACTTCAGTCCAGACAATATTAGGAAAGCTTTCCTGATGTTGTCACTGGCACGTTACAAATCTTCCATTTACATGTTTATGCCTTATTAGATCTAGGGGCTTCTTTATCTTTTCTCAATTTCTACTCTAGTGGTTAAATTTATCATAGACCGACGGGCATAAAGGAACTGTCCGATTATGATGTCTCAAAAAGTTACTTAAGCAGACCTTGTAGAGCTAGAGATGGTGGATTTTGATATCAGTCTCGGCATAGATTAGCTCCACTCATGTTATGCCTCAGTTGATTATAGAAATAGAATATTTCATTTTCAGTTTCTAAATAAACTAGTCCTTGAATGGAGGGGTAGTACCACAACACTTAAGGGTCAGTTGATTTCATACCCTAGAGCGAGAAAAATGATACCAAGGGATGTATCTACCATCTTGTGCTAGTCAAAGACTCTAACTTAGAAACTCCAACTCTTGAGTCAGTTCCTGTAGTAAATGAATTCTCATATGTGTTTCTCGAAGATCTTCCTGGAGTTCCCCCCATTAGGGAAATAGACTTCAAAATAGACCTTGTTCTAGATACTCAGCCTATATTTATTCTGCCATACAGAATGGCACCAGCAGAATTCAGAGAGTTAAAAGAATAGTTGAGGGATCTCCTAGATAAGGGATTCATCAAACCCAACATTTCCCTATAGGATGGATCAATCTTATTCATGTGTAAGAAAGTTGGTTCTCTTAGAATGTGTATAGACTATTGCCAGTTGAACAAAGTCACAGTCAAGAATAAGTACGCACTTCCCAAAATCGATGAATTATTCAACCAATTTCAGGGTACTAGTTACTTTTCTAAGATATACCTCAGATCAGGCTATCATTAGCTCAGAGTCAGAGAATGTGACATTCTGAAAATAGCTTTCAGAACCTGGAATGGTCACTTCGAGTTTCAAGTCATGTATTTTGGTCTTACTAATGTACCAACAGCTTTCATGGACTTAATGAATCGCGTGTTCAAGTAGTACTTGGACATAGTCGTTATAGTCTTCATCGATGATATTCTTGTCTATTCCCATAGTGAGAATGATCATGCAGATCATCTCAGAATCGTACTTCAGACTCTCAAAACCCATCAATTATCATGATATCTATTTATGTCTTACATGTCAGCTCTATGATCATAGCTCATATTCTTACACGTTAGCGAAAATCATGTACGGTTATAGTTCCTAGTATAGGAGTTCCAGTTCACTCAGTGTTACTAATCATGTTCCATGAATACAGAAACTCCAAACTTAGGTTATGCAGCTCATGACTCATGTACTCATGTCATGCTTTACAGTATGCTTAGTCCCCATGACTTATGCTACACTCCTAATGATCTGCTAAATTGAGATTATGTCACGTATATCCTCAGTTTAGATCTCTTGATAAATCCATGATGTTGATATTCTATTCCTCATACCTCAGCTAAGTGTCGAGTTTGGTGTGGTATTCATTCATGATTCAGGTCCTCATATTTTAACCCTTCAGTAAACTCTCCTTATGAAATGTCGTAGAGATGAGCGATTGCTTAAATGGGAGATAGTAAATATTTCATGCTAAGGAAAGATTTTTGCATACTTGTTTTACACAAGGCTGTAGTTATAAATATAGGCTTGAATATCAGGTTAGTGTGCAAGTAAATGGCTAGCAAAAAGTTGTATTTGGCTGCTGAAAAAGGGAAATCAGAATTTTTAATGAGATGAGAAGTTGAGAAAATGCAGAGTGTGAGTGTTTATTCAGATCCTTGATTTATGTTAGTCTCCATCACATAGTTATTAGAACTCAGTTACAGTCTCAATTTAGCATTCAATTTAAAACCTAGTTCAATCTCAGGTTGTCTTGACCATAGTATACAATTATCAGTTATTCAGTTACCAGTATTCAAGAATCATTTTATACACTTGGTCCAGCATTCGCAGACAATACAGTTTACATCCATTCATGCTCAGTATCCCATGTTGCTCAGTCAGTCCTTAACTCATATGCAAAATACTCTATAGTTTTAGTCTATACTAAGTATAGTTTAATCTTACATGACTAGTATTCAATTCAGCTATCAGTCATCTAGTTAATCAAATAAGTTAGTATGTTTATGTATTCATGCTCAGCGTCCATGTGAATATTTTCAGTAGTCTTAGGTGAAGCGTCGTACTAAGATAGAGAGTATAGTTGAGAGAGTATTCAAGGAATATGTCTAAGCTTGAAAATTTATAGTTACAGTGCATAAGGCTTATCACTCTATCTTAGATGATGTTTCATAGGCCTCGCCTCATATTGCATAATTTTGTCCAGGATATGATTTCTTATTCAGATGTTTTATTCAGCTCATGCTAAGATTTCTTGCTCTCTAAAGTCATTAGAACTTTATATAAGGAGTGTCAAAAAAATGCTCCAGTTGGGTATAAGTTTTCAGTATGAGTTAGTTCATAAAGCCAGCAATTCAGTTTAGCAGTCTGGCAGAAAAGTTCGTATGGTTTTCCATCTTTCCATCTAATCGTCCTATCCAAAGTTTCATGAATATGACCATTCCAGGATGGAGCATCCTGGAAGTTACGAGTTCAGTCTAGTTTATGTATCATGCCTCAGTTTCTGATCCCAAATATTCAGTCATGATTTAGTTTGTTGGTGCCCTGTGTATTGTCTCAACTTTTCCTCAGTATCTCAGCCAAGTTAGCATTCTTCGGGGGACATAATGTCCCAAGGGGGAGATGCACTATAACCCCCAAGATTTCATGTCCTAAACCTTCCGGTTTCTCTTCATGCAACAAATCCAGTTTTGAGTAGTGGTTACTCATAAGTTGACCCTTAAGTTCCAATCTTAACCATAAGCCATGTATTCAGGGGCTTAGTTCAGTTTATGATATTTAGTTCATGTATCATGTTTCAGGCTCAGTTATATTCTCATGTTCCCCGTTCATGCGTGTTCAGTAAATAATCTTGAGTTTGACATCAGTGATTTTGTGTTCTTGAAAATATCTCCCATGAAGGGGTTAAAGAGGTTCGGCAAGAAGGGAAAGCTCAGTTCTTGATATACCGGACCTTATAGATTTCTCAGTTGTTTCAAAAAGGTAGCTTATGAGCTTGAGTTGCCTTCAGATCTATCTTCAATACACCCAGTATTCCACGTCTCCTGGCTAAAGAAGTGCATTGGTGACCCAGCAGTCATAGTTCCCTTAGAGGGAGTATATATTCAGAATGATCTCTCTTTCGAAGAGGTTCCAGTCCAGATCTGTAACACCTCACATTTTTGAGCTAGAAATTAAACCATAATTCCTACATGTGTAAGATACAATTCCATGGTTTATATCTAAATTCATGTGTCATGATTTTTATCCTAGAATATGAAGTGATTATGAGGTGAAAAATGTTCATAGAAATTGCTTAAAGAAAATTTGAGCTAAGAATTCTTCTTTTGTCCAAAGTTTGATATTCGATTCTACAAGGGTCCACTTTGAACGTGTATAACTTTGGATACATGTAGAATTTTTCATCTCAAGGCCCACCAAATTGTAGATAATTGAATTAGAATTTCAACGATACCAATTTCTCCTAAATCCGATACCCGAACAAAAAATTATGGCATTTTCTATGTGAGGCAGTAAGCCGATGCAATAGCGACGTGACATGCTATCCAGCGCTTTACGAAACTATTTCACATGCTAAATCAGTTTCTAAAGGGTCTAGGGGCATTGTGGTCACTTCCCCTCACCAAAATTCCGTCCATAACATAAAATTTCATCCCCGAAACAACATCAATTGCCTCTTTATCCAATTTTCTCTTAAAAAGATAACTCTAGCCACCTCCAAGAACAAGATTCAATTTTTCTTCTCAAATATTAAGAATTCAAGCCTTTTAATTCAAAACTCTCAAGAAAAGTATCAATATTTGGGCTCAATCTTTCAAACTAAATAATCTAAGGTACGTGGGGTTGTCCTAATCTCATGGGCATGATTTTGCTACGAATTTCATTAAATTTTTAAAATTTACTTAAGTATGTATATGATTATAAGTGTGGGTATTTTGTTTTTAACAAAGAGCATGTATTGTGATAGGTATTTGAGAAGAATATTGAAAGATCATGGGGTTGTTTTTCTTATAAATCTTGATTGTTGAATTTGTAGATATTTGCTTTGGATTTTGAAAGGTGGTTTTGAATATGAGTTGTGAATCTTTTAATCCCCACGATGATGTTTATGTACCCCATATGATACGAATGTTAAACTATTGAGATCATGAGTTTTAAGAGCCCATTTTGATCATGAAAAATTGTGTTTTTGCTAATGTTGTGCTAGTTTATAAATTATGATAATTTATTATCTATTAAAGTGTTGGGAATCAATATGCATGTATTGAATGAATGGAAATCTTACTAGCATTCATATAAATGATTTGCATAAGAAGTGCTGAGAATCGATGTGATACAACTAACTTGCAAGTCGGGGTATGACGATACTCTATAGAGGATTGTCTTTGAACGAAAGAGAAAAAAATGTTGTGTGCATGATGCATGTTTTCTTATAATGGGACAATGTAGGCTATATGGTTACCCTAAGAAATCACGAGTCAGAAGAATCTATGCTGGAAACCATGATTTACCGACACGGGATCTTGGTATCCTGCTATGTGATCTTATGTTCCTAGTATTATGTCATCCCACTTTGGGAATATGGTTAGGAGCCCTTCTTGGTGATCTTGTGCCTAACCACGACATATTGACTTGATTGGAATTTTTGGTACCCTACTTTGTGATCTTACGTGCCTTTGCCTCACTAGTACTCCAATCTTGGCGGCAAACCGAGATCTGGCGGTCGGTGAAAATACGAACTTATAGGGTGCACCATCTATCTCACTAGTGTTGAAGTAAATGAAATCACGTAGGAAAGAAATGTTGTTGAAACTCCTCATACTATGCCCATGTATTTCCAAATGATTTTTGCGATAACATATGTTATAAATGATCTCACCTATGTTTTATAAAAGTTGTATTTTGTCTTTGGATTACTCTGTGTACCAGTACATATGTATTGTCCCTCTATATTTTAGGATTCTGAGACACAGTCCTGGGGTCCCGTTAAGCAGTAGATTTACTTGTCAGAAGTTTGCAGCTAGTGAGCCTTCCTTACTTCTGCAGGCTTGGATTAAAACTTGTTATTGTTATTTTATTTTAATTCATAGTCTGACTGGGAGCCTTGTCCCAAATTTTAGACAGATCTTATTTTCAGTTGTTAGAGATTTCGCAGACTAGTGTCAGGTGTTTTAAATGTTTTATGAACTCATTTTTTTGTATTGTTCAGTTAAAGAAAAAGATAGTGACCATGTTTCTGTCTTGGTTTGTTTTTTCTGCTAATTTACTATATTGTATGAAGGTTGTGCATGATTTCCAAATAGAGAAGGGGTGCCCGACCCTTCATGGTTCGGGATGCTCGTTAGGGCCAGGTCCCCAGTTTAGGTCGTGACAAACTTAGTATCAGACCATGGTTCATGGTCCCAGGGTGTTTGCAAAATCGTTTCTAGTAGAGTCTTGCTTATGGATGTGTTGTGTATTACACTTATAATCGGGAGGCTACTGGGCATTTAAGAGTTGTTTCTTATTCTTTCATACTCTAGTTCGTGCTATAGCGTCTTCCATAAGAAAGTTATCCAAATTCTTTCCTTATTCAAATTGCATGGACCATGCCTTATTATCGAGGTGACAAGCCTACGAGTCTAGCTCCCCCAATGGTTCTCTCTGATTGAGTTGTCTACAGAGTTATGAATATGCATAAAGACTTGAGAGGAGTCCATGAGTGCTTTAAAGTGTGTTGATTTAAGAATATATCCCTATCTGCATTAATTATGCTATTGAGCCTGAGGTATGGAGTGTATTCAGTCTCCTTTAATAAAATTCTTATTGCAGATGTCATATTTAAAGATAATGATATGTAGCAAAATATTGGAACTGTATTTCCACTTGAGTAGTAGTATATGTTAAAGTGTCACAACCTATTAATAGTGAGATGGTCTAAAAGTTGGTGACATAAAGTCATAAGGTTAGCAGTTAGAGTGAAGGTGACATTTGCATAAATCAATAGTTTTAGTTGTATAATCGCGGATTGAGGTGTGGGTTGCCATTGTATAGTAATAGACTAATGTGGTAGCAATATTTGTAGATTGTATGATAGTCTATAAAGAAAGTGACTGGATATGATTTTTATCTATTCGAATTAGGGAAGGAGACTACAGTTAATAGTTATGGTGGTTATAGAAATCAGTTATAGGTTGTGAATTGAAAAGGGTAGATTAGTTAATAAGTTGTAGGCAGAGACTCATTAGTCTTTATTGAGTTTTGAAGATCATTGTGATGTATAATTAGGTAAGTAAGTATGAGGTGAGAAATTAGAATATATTGATAGGATTGAAATAGGTTATATTATAAGATTAAGATCGACTAATCCTATCATGTGACTTTACCCCTTTGATGGTCTTTTCTTTAGTAGTAGTAAACTAGTACTTCATGTGAGGAGGTATGTAGTGGATTTTGAGTTGTAATAGTGAGGTTATGGAGGGGATGTGATTGTAAGTAGTAGTTAAGTGAAATTTCCCCAACTTGATAGACCATTATAGTATATGGCATGCTTTATCAGTGGTATATGATTGATGTAGACTATAGGCTTGAACTTAAGATGTGGGTAATAGTGGATAGTAGCTTAAGATTAGTGATGTATGTTTTATGGGAATGAATTAGTAGGCTTGACGTGAGGTGTGAAATAGCTTAGGTTGGAAACTTGTGGAAAACAAGGAGTGGATAATTATGATATTTATATGCATGAGCACTAGTGTTTAAATGATGAATTGTGGGTGAGTCATTAAGTGTATAATAGCGTGAGTATATAAGAATAAGTTGTATGGTATGAGTATCATGTGTACCCAGCTTGTGTTTTTGGATTTTGTAGTATGGAGAAGTCTGAGGAGTTATTGTATAGCATTATTTAAAGTTGAACTTGAGGAAATGTAGGTAGAAAATATGCGCCTTTGGTATAGTTGTGCAAATTTTGTTAAGTTGAAATTTATGTGATTAGAGGTATAATATTAGTATCCTAAGAAGCTGAAGATAAGGCGTTAAGGGTTTAGAAGATTAGATGTCTATGCCCATGATAATGTTAGTCGTAAGTCGATGATTTTGAGGGTTAGAGAAAGCTGTAATTTGTGTCCCTGAAAGGGGGATGTCCTAGAAAAAAATTATTGTAGAGAGTTGTGGTTATAGATTTGATAAGGGGATTTACCTGTAAGTCTAGGATTGTGACTTTGATCTAAGGGGGAGATGGTGAATGAAGGTAGTTCCCAAATGTTCTCAGTGTGGCAAGTTGTGGGAAGGAACCATGATAAACCTAATTTTACTCAAGCATAATCCTTCTTCTTCAATTAAGGAGAGTATCTTGCTAATGTCTTAAGTCATCTGTTCAAGTCATGCCTATACCTATGGTTCGAGTTCTATATGGACTTATGTTCATGATCTGACCTCCAGACTAGAAGCAATAATGTCTCTCAGTAATCCAGTCTTTTAGGTATTCAAGCCATATGTTATGTTGCTCATGCTCTATGATAATCTATGTCTCCCAGCATTCTTGGTCCTAAGGAAACATATTTCTATATGTCACCGATTCATTCTATGTTGGGTTTAGCTAAAGCGATAAAGTTTATGCAAATTCATGGCAAATTCCAGTTCCTTAAATGAGAAGCAATCGCTTCAAGTGACAATCTTTGTCTTAGGTGGTAATGTAACACCCCGTAGCATCCTCGACTCAGTACCACTCTTAGTTGCATGTATGAAGAGCTTGCAACCTAATTTTTTTTCTAATTGTTAAAATACGTAGTCATATTTATGAGATCTCAACTTCTATGATTTTCAAATTGATCTTTCCGACCCTGAGATGTAGATTTTTGAGTTGATTCACGATCAGGGGTGAAAGGGGGTGTCTCAGGGAAGTTTTGGATTTTTAGATGACATTTAAGGCATGTTTGGATGATCAAAATAGTGGGCAAATACGATATCAATGCGTTGCGCTAGGAATCACGTTGATAGGGGATGATGCAGCGCGACGCTTAACACGTCAGGTGCCCAGTTCGTGTTATTGATTTTTGGGTCCAAGTGGGTAATTTAGTCTTTTTCCCTCGTTTTATCTTGATATGTGCACCAATACTTTCTCACTATGCTCTATCCTAAGAATTCATATTGGATTGTGTTTCTTCCGAATGACTCTCTACTTATAATCCAGGCCCTTGATATAGGAAGCACTTCGTGATGGTATTGGATCTTCACCTCATGTCCCACCTTGAGTACATTAACAGATATGGTTTATAATTGAGTAGTGTTTCTCTCATTCATGATGCTTGTGCTCGGGTCCCTTAATGACCCTCCATATGTTAGTATGATGGTGATTGTGGAAACATAGTAATGTGTTAGGTAGGTGTGTAGATGTTCTTGAAGGTGAAAATTTTTATGTGATTTCTTGAGCCAAGGCTATAGAAAATGGGGGAAAGAAGGGGATGGACTTTTATTATGAGAAATAGTTGGAATAAGATATATGGCAAAAATCTTTGTGAATGTGATTGAATTAGTTGGTCTTAGTGGGGAGATCCATGAAGTGGGTGTAGTAATGATAGGCTTGAATATTGTAATTGATGAAAATAAAACCCATGTACTGTGTGGTTATTATTCCTTGAATTAAAACCCGAGGGTGTTTGACGATAGTGATAAGTGAGGCAATATTCTTAATAAGATGTCAGGTATAGGGTCCTATGGCTTAAGTTATCACCTTGTTACTCTGAGTTACGCTTCAACATAAAAGCACTTTGCAGTGAAACTCAAACTCTTGTGGTTATATATGTGATGGGAGAATTGTAAGATGGAAAGGATGAAGTATGTTATTTAATATTGGGGCATAGTCGAGCAGTTCTTTTAAGCTAAGTCTATTCATTATATCATAAGAGGTGGAGAATGCTTCTATCCCTATTTTCTGTGAGATCGTATTTCATGATTAGTATCAATATAAATCGGGTCTATGATCATCAAGTAAACCCCTCCCTTGTGTTGTGATGATTATGATTCATAAAACTCATGTGCAAGATCATCCCTATGTAAATTCTCATTATCCTATGTCTTTCACGTTTCACTAGGGGTTATCATGAAGATCGTTTGATGTCTTTACATGTTTTGTTAAGGAAAAATATTCAATGCAAGGTTTCTCTCTTTATTCTACAGTCTTAGAGCTTCAACAAGTCCCTACCCATCATTCGGGGACGAATTATCCTAAGGGAGAGATAATGTAACACCATGCAATTTTGAGCTAGAAATCAAACCGTCGTTCCTACATGTGTAAGCTCTGGTTCTATAGTTTATATTTAAATTCACGTGTCATGATTTTTCTCCTAGTATATGAAGTGATTATGAGGTGAAAAATGTTCATAGAAATCGCTTAAAGCAAAGTTAAGCTAAGAATCCTTTGAAGATAATTGAATTAGCTTTTCAACGATACCAATTTTGCCTAAATCGGATACCCAAGAAAAAATTATGGCATTTTCTGTGTGAGGCAGTAAGCTGACGCGATAGCAATGCGACGCGTCATCCAGCGTGCTAAGGAACTGTTTCACATGCTAAATCAGTTTCTATAGGGTTTAGGGGCATTGTGGTCATTTTCCCTCACCCAAATTCCATCCATAACATAAAATTTCAGCCCCCAAGAAACATCAATTGCCTCTTTATCCAATTTTCTCTCAAAAAGATAACCCTATCCACCTCTAAGAACAAAATTCAATTTTTCTTCTCAAAGATCAAGAATTCTAGTCTTTC
Source organism: Capsicum annuum (assembly GCF_002878395.1). Taxonomy (NCBI): domain Eukaryota; kingdom Viridiplantae; phylum Streptophyta; class Magnoliopsida; order Solanales; family Solanaceae; genus Capsicum; species Capsicum annuum. The sequence continues at coordinate 17,240,513 of NC_061114.1, read as the reverse complement.
AATTCAAAACTCTCAAGAAAAGTTATCAAGATTTGGGCTCCATCTTTCAAACTAAATAATCTAAGGTACATGGGGTTGTCCTAATCTCATGGGCATGATTTTGCTACAAATTTAAACAAGTTTTCAAAAGTTACCTAAGTATTTTTACGATTATAAGTGTGGGTATTTTGTTTTTAATAAAGAGCATGCATTGTGATAGGGATTTGAGTAGAATATTGAAAGATCATGGGGTTGCTTTTCTTATAAATCTTGATTGTTGAATTTGTGGATGTGTGCTCTGGATTTTGATAGGTGGTTTTGAATATGAGTTGTGAATCTTTTAATCTCCATGATGATGTTTATGCACCCCATATGATACAAATATTAAACTATTGAGAGCATGAGTTTTAAGAGCCCCTTTTGATCATGAAAATTTGTGTTTTTGCTAATGTTGTGCTAGTTTATAAATGATGACAATTTTTTGTCTATTAAATTGTTGGGAATCAATATGCATGTATTGAATGAATGGAAATCTTACTAGCATTCATATAAATGATTTGCATAAGAAGTGCTGAGAATCGATGTGATACAACTAACTTGCAAGTTGGGGTATGATGATACTGCATTGAGGATTGTCCTCGAATGAAAGAGAAAAGAATGTTCTGTGAATGATGCATGTTTTCTTATAATGAAATTTAAAATTGGGCCAATGTGGGCTAGATGGTTACCCGAATAAAGTACGAGTCAGAAGACTCTATGCTGGAAACCGTGATTTGCCGACACTGGACCTTGGTAACCTGCTATGTGATCTTGTGTACCTAGTATTATGTCATCCAGATTCAGGACTATGGTTAGGATCCCTGCTTGGTAATCTTGTTCCCAACCACGACATATTGACTTGATTGGGGTTTTTGGCACCCTACTTTGTGATCTTACGTGCCTTTGCCTCACTAGTACTCCAATCTTGGCGGCAAACCGAGATCTGGCGGTCGGTGAAAATACGAACTTATAGGGTGCACCATCTAGCTCACTAGTGTTGAAGTAAATTGAATCACGTAGGAAAGAAATGTTATTGAAACTCCTCATACTAAGCCCATGTATTTCCAAATGATTTTTGCGATAACATATGTTATAAAAGATCTCACCTATGTTGTATAAAAGTTGTATTTTGTTTTTGGATTACTATGTGTACCAGTACATATGTATTGTCCCTCTATATTTCAAGATTCTGAGACACAATCCTAGGGTCCCGTTAAGCAGTAGATTTACTTGTCAGAAGTTTGCAGCTGGTGAGCCTTCCTTACTTCGGAAGGCCTGGATTAGAACTTGTTATTGTTATTTATTTTAATTCATGGTCTGACTGGGAGCCTTGTCCCAGATTTCAGACAGATCTTATTTTCAGTTGTTAGAGATTTCGCAGACTAGTGTCAGGTGTTTTGAATATTTTATGAACTCATTTTTTTGTATTGTTCAGTTAAAGAAAAAGATAGTGACTATGTTTATATCTTGGTTTGTTTTTCCACTAATTTACTATATTGTATGAATGTTGTACATTATTTCCAAATAGAGAAGGGGCACTCGAGCCTTCATGGTTCGGGATGCTTGTTATGGCCAGAGCCCCATCTCGGGTCGTGACAAGATCCTTGATAGTTAGATTCCGAGACTGAGGAACAAAAAAGTTCCCTTAGTCAAAGTTTTTTGGCAGAATTAGTTCGTTGAGGGAGCTACATAGGAAGCAGAAGCAGATATGCGGACCAAGTATCCTCACCTCTTCTCCACAAACTCAGATTCAGCTTAAGGTAACAGTCTTCGTTAACTTTACTCAGTCCCATATTCAATTACAGTTTAATCTTGGTATCAGTTACCGTTGCATATTCAGTCATGCGTTCATGAATTAGTTCAGTCATATACTCATGCATCAGATATGCATGTTCAGTATGAAAACTCATCTTATCAGTAGCTTCAGTCATGTATTCCATGCATCAGATATGCATGTTCAGTGTAAAAGATTACTTTGTTAGTAGCTCAGTCATCTAGTCATGCATCAGATATTCATGTTTAGTGTATAAACTCAATCTATCAGTGTCTTAGCTTAATCAGTCTCATTCAAGGACGAATGTTCCCAAGGGGGAGATATTGTAATACCCCGTATTTCTCAAGCTTAACTTAACTCTCAGTTCATGAGTTATCCGATATAAAAGTTTTGGAAAAATTCACTATTACTAGCCACATTCCCAGTTGTCATTTTCCAGTGGCTTGGCACAATAATGGCGCGTCGCACTAGGTGCCCAAATTAGAAAATTTTCAGTAATGATTTTAAATCATTCCCAAAGGTAATTGGGTATTTTTCCATGACCCAAGTCAGCCTTTAACACGTAAATTACCCCAAATTAACCTAGTTACATCATTATTATTCAATTTTCCCCAAATCAAAGGCATTCTCTCTCAAGAAGGCAAACCCTAACTTCAAGAATCCAGATCAAAACTCAAGAATTTCTTCAAGAACCTTCAAGGATTAAATTTCCAAGGTATGTTAGGTGTTCATCTATGGGTCCCTTTCATCCATAGAGTCCAAGAATCCATTTTTAAAACTTCAAGAGTTATGATTTATGATTTCCATGCTTGGAATAGAATGTATTCATGATTATGATAGTAATTGGGATCCAATGCATGTTTAATTATAAGTTTCCATGAAATTAAGATAGTAATGTGGTGAATTATATGAATTGCATGCTTAACACTTGAATTTGAAATTGAATGTTATATTCATGATTACACGTGTTGACCATCAGCATGTGAAATACTCCATGCTACCCAAGTGTTTGTTAAAATGACTATGTGAAGTAGATAGTGGAATCTTGACATGTCATTATGTGGTTCCAATCATGTACAAGCTTATGCCTTACAAGTGTTTGATGAAATGCCTTTATGAATGAATTATGGACAAGTGTATATTTTTGTGTATCTCAAGATCATGCCATGCTTTATTTTTCATACTATCCAGTCCTGGGGGTATTTAATACCCGATAATTTAGTTGTTTACCTAGAGCTAGTGTCAGTTACAGAATAGTCTCAGTCCTGTCATGATCAGCAGTACTCTCAGTTAGTTACAGAACTCAGTAGAACCCAGTCAGTTATAGAACTCAGAAAAATTCAGTAAACTCAGTATCAGTTTAGTCCAGTTCAGTATACTCAATTCAGTGTCTTTCAGTTGGGAGTAGGATTCAGCATTGAGTGAACCTAAGGATGGGGGCTCATCTGCCAGTAGAGGGTGTCATCCTTAGAAGCAATCCTTGCATTCCAGAACTACGTAGCCAGTGTAGGTTGAGACATCAAACCTTCCAGTTGAGGGTTGATGAGGTGTTTTAACCTGCCAGATGACGGTTCCACCATTCTTATTAGAGTACCTACCAATTGAGGGTAACTCTTAAGTGTCTTTACCAATGGCACGGTACTGACACCCTTTCAACTGGGGTCATAGGTTGGACCCCAACTCAGTTATCTTATTTGGGGAATGTTGGTTAGATGATTACCACCCACAGTCTCAATTTCAGTCTTCAGAATAAAACTTAGTTCAGTTCTACAGAATCAGGACTGTCAGATATAGTCAACCAGTATCAGTAACTTCAGATATCAGTTACTCAATATCAAAACTCAGGACTTAGCTTCAGATAATCTTAGTCACAATATTTATTTATATGCACAGTAGTGCATACTTAGTATTTACAGTAGTATCAGTTATCCATGTACTCTCATGCTCAGTTATTCTATATCATGCTGTCAGTTATTGTTAATACATATGAGCCTTTGCATTCAGCCTTACCCCATCTAGTAACTAGTATATTTCACATACTAACACATACTCTTTCTTTGCGCTATGATGTCTTATATCATAGGTTCGGACACTCAGATTCCTGACCGTACATATATAGATCCAGATTTAGCCAACAATAGATTTAGTAGTAAGTCCTCATCATTCAAGGATATTCTTTCATTTCATTATTACAGTAGACTCAGTATTTCAGTAGATGGAGTTAGTTGGGGGATTGTCCCATCAACTCCACTTTTAGAAAGTTTTGAATTAGAGGCTTTTTAGACTAGTTTTCAGACAACATTCGGTTTTACAAATTGTTATTTCAGTTGATACACTTTATCAGTATTTACAGATTTTGAACCTTACGGCGTTTTAGCCTATTTTCCGCATTAATTACAGCATCATGTTTCAGTGCTCACAACAGATATCAATCATGGGTTAGCTTGTGGTCCTTCAGGGTCGTAAGCACCGTATAGCATCTGGGGTACAGACTTGGGGCGTTACAGTAGGTACTTGAAATAAGAATTTTTCATTTTGAATTTAGTTTAGTTTGGTAACTTGTGAAATAAATTAGTGACTTGAAATGTTTAAGTGTAGGTATTTGAAATGTGAACTTTTCATTTTAAATTTAGTTTAGTTTGGTAACTTGTGAAGTGAATTAGTGACTTGAAATGTTTAAGTGTAGGTACTTGAAATGTGAACCTTTCATTTTGAATTTTGTTAAGTGTTGTCACTTGAGAAGTGAATTAGTGAGTTGAAAATGTTTAAGTGTAGCTACTTCAAAGGTTGACTTGTGTATTGAAAATAGTTAAGTGTGGTCACTTGCGAAGTGAGTTAGTGACTTGAAAATATTTAAATGTAGATACTTGAAATGAGGACTTTTGTTTTGAATTTAGTTAAGTGTGGTCACTTGAGAAGTGAATAAGTGACTTGAAAATGTTTAAGTGTAGGTACTTGAAATGTGGACTTGTGTTTTGAATTTAGTTAAGTGTGGTCACTCGAGAAGTGAATTAGTGAGTCGAAAATGTTTAAGTGTAGTTACTTGAAAGGTGGACTTGTGTTTTGAATATAGTTAAGTATGGTCACTTGAGAAGTGAGTTGGTGACTTGAAAATATTTAAGTGTAGGTACTTGAAATGTGAACTTTTCATTTTGAATTTAGTTTAGTTTGATAACTTGTAAAGTGAATTAGTGACTTGAAATGTTTTAGTGTAGTTACTTGAATTATGAATTAGTGACTTTGTTTGAATTTAGGTATTTGAAATGTGAACTTGTGTTTTGATTTAAGTAAAGTGTGGTCACTTGAGAAGTGAGTTAGTGAATTGAAATGTTTAAGTGTAGGTACTTGAAATGCGGACTTGTGTTTTGAATTTAGTTAAGTGTGGTCACTTGAGAAGTGAATAAGTGACTTGAAAATATTTAAGTGTAGGTACTTGAAATGTGGACTTGTATTTTGAATTTAGTTAAGTGTGGTCACTTCAGAAGTGAATTAGTGAGTCAAAAATGTTTAAGTGTTATTACTTGAAAGGTGGACTTGTGTTTTGAATATAGTTAAGTGTGGTCACTTGAGAAGTGAGTTAGTGATTTGAAAAAGTATAAGTGTAGGTACTTGAAATGTGAACTTTTTATCTTGAATTTACTTTAGTTTGGTAACTTGTGAAGTGAATTAGTGAGTTGAAATGTTTAGGTGTAGTTACTTGAATTATGAATTAGTGACTTTGTTTGAATTTAGGTACTTGAAATGTGAACTTGTATTTTGATTTTAGTAAAATGTGGTCACTTGAGAAGTGAATTAGTGACTTGAAAATGTTTAGGTGTAGGTACTTGACATGTGAATTTTTCATTTTGAATTTAGTTTAGTTTGGTAACTTGTGAAGTGAATTAATGACTTGAAATGTTTGAGTGTAGGTACTTGAAATGTGAACTTTTAATTTTGAATTTAGTATAGTTTGGTAACTTGTGAAGTGAATTAGTGACTTGAATTATGAATTAGTGACTTTTGTTTTGAATTTAGCTACTTGAAATGTGAACTTGTGTTTTGATTTTTAGTCTTTTGTATGCTTTGTAGTTTGGATTTGGAACCTCCATAAATTTTGTAAATAATTTAATTTTTAATGTTTGTATTCTTATGGTGGTTGATTGTATATTAAATTATTGGTGGGCTGTATTGTATAATGGAATGTAGTATGCTGTTATTTTTTTTTCAAAATTACCAGAAAAACCAACCACATGTGATCGATTTTCTGGAAAATTTTCAATATTTTTTTTACAAAATTTCAGGAAACCGACCACATTTTCTCAAAAAATTAACAAAAAACCGACCACATGTGGTCGGATTCTATAAATATTTCCAGAAAATCGTCCACATGTGGTCAGTTTTTCTGGTAATTTTTTTAAAAAACCGACCACATGTGGTCGGTTTACTGTGATTGATAAAAATTATTTTATTAAATAAATTATTAAATAAAGACCCGACCACTAGTGGTCAGTTTTGAATTTAAATTAATTAATTATTTTTCACAAAACCGACCTAATGTGGTCAGTTTAATTTAAATAATTAATTAATTATAAAAAAGCCAACCACATGTGGTTGGTTTATTTAAAAATTAATTAATTAATTTAAATAAAACCTACAACATGTGTTCGATTTTTTTATAAATTGATTATTTAATTTAAATAAAAAACCGACCACTTGTGGTCGTTTATTTTGAAATATTATTTTAATTTAAAAAAAAAATTTAAAAAAAATATTAAATTTTAAATATAAATATATTTTAAGAAAACGACCACACGTGGTCGATTTTTAAAAAGCTACTATGATTTTTTTGACCACGCATTTTGGTAAATTTTTTGGTTGCAAATACAGTAAAATCGACCACATGTGGTCGATTTTTGTGGTCGGTTTTCCTGTTTATTAGTTGTGTTTTTTTTGTTTTTGAAAAATAAAGAAATATAAGAAATTAACATTGTTTTTTCTAAACAAATCTACAACAATCAATTCAATAGAGCCAAATAAAATCTGAAAATTTTTATTTTCAATTTTGATTGAATAATTATAAAACTGTAATTTCTATTACTAAATTCAACTATAATAACCAGAAAGGAAAGAGAAATAGAAAAAAAGAAATTCCTTGAATTTTTTTCCTCAAAACCCAATTAGAAAATAAAACTTGATTTCAAAATTTTAAGCAAATTAAGACGAAATTAAAGCTCCGAAGACTGAAAAGTAAGAAAATTTAGAACATAAATGAAAAACTCGTATCTTTTAAGGTTGATTTTGTTGAGACTAGATTGAGAAGGGAGTGATTTTTTTTTTTGAAATCAAGCTTCAAGGTTATAACAATGGAGGTTCGGGGAAATCTAATTTTTAAAAAGAAGAAGAAGGATTTTTAAAATAATCATAAAATTTAATTATACGTGGCGTTTTTTAATTGTTGGTTGCTAACAATTTTCTGCATTCACGCGCTTTATAGGCGTGACCACACACATAGGCTCAAAATCATTAAGAATGATCAATTTACAAGGGTTTATACAAATTTTGTGGTGTAATAGATCGCGCGTCAAAGTTTAAGTGTTTTTTTGTAAATTCAAAACAACTTCAGTGGTCATTTTATGTCTTCTCTCTCTCTCTCTCTATATATATATATATATATATATGGATGAAGTGATTAATATTGTGCTTGAGAGGGGGAGGGCACAAGATTGTTGTGGGTGGGGCGGGAGGGTGGGGTATGCGGGGTGATGGATGTAGGTGGGGGTAGGGATAGGTAGAAACAAAATATTTTTAAAAAGTTCTAAGTGTGTGAGTGTGTGAGTGTGGGGGTGGAGTGTGAAACGTAAGGGTAGGGGGTGGAGTAGGAGAAAATCTGTTTTTTTTTTTAATAAGAAAAATAATAAATTGTATGTGCTTAGTTTTTTAATTGAGAGGTAAATTTTAAAATTTGAAAAAAGAAGTTTTGAAATTAGATACAATCGAGTAATTTTAGTGTAGTTGTTGATTTTAAATTGATGGACATAAAAAAGTAAAATTTTAAATGATAGATAAATAATAAAGTCACATATCTTAAAGATTACAAATATACAAAATAAAAATTATTTTATATTTATTATTTCATACTTATTATTTTTTGAAATCATCAATAGAATATGATAAAACTACTAATTTCATTCTTTTCATATCAAAATATCTATAATAATTATGCTGTAATTATATATTAATGATTAATTACAACTATACTATGAAGAATTATTTTTAATATTTCATATTCAATTTAAAATATGTTAATATGATACAATAAGAAACTTTAAAAATTAAATATCTTATTTCAAATGAATAAATTATTATTTTTTAATGATACTTTCATAAAAAAAATATTTTGCGTATTCTTCGGGTACATATATATATACATCTATATATAAGTATATGTAAATATATACATACATACATATACATATATAGAGATATATAAATATATATATATATATATATATATATGTATATATCTCTATATATGTATATGTATGTATGTATATATTTACACACACATATATATATGAAGGAAGGATAGAG